>NW_027209646.1:0-14584 GCF_027789765.1 Dendropsophus ebraccatus | reverse complement strand
ATCGCTGCGCCCCGCCCAGCCCGCACCCTCCCGTCCAGCCCGCCCCCTCGCCGTCCTGGCACCCTCCCGTCCTGCCCACTATGCATATTCATATTGCATAGTGGGCTCTAGACACGGCGACGGGCTGCTTCCCGCAAGTAATTTGCATAAAAGCATTTAGCAATTTTCCAAACAATGCAGGGGAGGACAGGGGTTAAACTAATGGCTATGTACTACTGAGATACACAGCTCTCACTCACAATCATATGGCAAGTGTACCTGTTCAGGCCATGTATCCAGCAGCATATGCGGTGCTCAATCCGAAAGTAGTCACAATAAGTGATAAAAGGCAAAGAAGTGGCACTCACCAGCTGCAGCTTGAATAAAATCCGACTTTTATTAGAACTTCAGGATAGCAGGGGAGAACAGAGAGCAGGTGACTGCAGTTTCACAGCACAGCGCCGCTTTGTCGCGCAGCTGGTGAGTGCCATTCTTTGCCTTTTGTACTTTGGCTCCTGTAGGTATGTACGATCTGCAGTGATGAGTGACATCCCACCACCACCAAGATTTATTAGTAAGGGTGCACTTGACAGTCGAATCAGTGCACTGAGGGTGGTAGTCCTGTCCCTAGTGCACCAAATCACCTTATTTGCATATGGAATAAAGATTTCCAAAAATGGTGCTGAGGATCAAGATGAGAAAAAGTACCTTCATTGCCCACACCCAGTAAGCTAGGGGACATAACAGCAGGTTATAGACTTTTAACCCTGCTGTTAGTTTCCCTTTAAGTATACAAGGAACTTTTCGTTACTCTACAAAGCATTATTTACATAAAACTGGAAATACCTGTTTTAAGCAATTGCTGCCACTAATGTCGAAAGGAACATAATAAGAGTACAACATGATAACATAATGGCCTTCATAGACTGATATGTTGGCCTGATATTATTCTTGATGTTACAGGGATTCTATTCATGTTACAGTTTTCAGATAATGTACACTGTAATGAGGGCCATATGGGTTTCATTTATATGAACAAGAGGCGAGGGCAAATCCACAGAACACCATTTTCTTTGCTGTAGTCTGGGATTAGTTGCCACTAGTGTTTTGATAATCTCACTGATACTTTATATATACAACAAATAATCAAGAAGAGACTGGGTAAAAGAGGACAATAGACACCATGGGGACACACCATATGCCGAACCTGAAGCATATAACAGATCCTGAGCTAGCGGATATATTTCAGTTACAATACATACTAGCTCTCTAGTGTATACTGTTGTAAATTTGACATTGCTTAGGCCACACCTCATTTCCAACAGCTCCACCCATTTTTTTAAGACTTACTGTGGCTGGTGTAAAAGGCCACAAAGTACCAAAGTAGCACAGACTCCACTTAAAAATTCCACGAAAATTCCATAGTGTGAACAACCCCTTATGGTCAAAACATTTTATGTCATTAATATATTTGTTAAAAATAAACCAGTATTGTATAAATTGGTGCTCACATTACATTGAATCACACAGGCATTCAGTAAGCATATGCCTCAGTCACATACACCTGTCTGGATCACACCAACCGGTAACACAGTATTATGCTGCACCTGATAGTGTGCACTACATCTATTCATCAAGGGGGACATTTATCATAATGCATAAATCAGCAAAAATTTACACCTTCTCCGGAGCAGGTGTAAATTTTTGTGCAATGCCTGCAGTGCGCAGGTCTAACCGGACTCACTAAGAGGTGTGCGCCTCTTATTGAATCTGGTGGGGTAATTTGGGCCAGGCCTAAGGTTAAGACCGATGTAAATGTTCAGTCGAGAATATATAGTATATATATATATATATATATATATATATATATATATATACATTAGCACAAATATTTAAACAGTTCTGGAGCTCCTGGCATCATCATTTCTGGTTTCGAGACTGTTTAGGGGTACCTTTACAGATTCCAGCTCCGGTTCCCTGCTCAGTGACAGCGCAGTGGTTTTCTGAGTAGGCTGACACTGAGAGGGGGACTGGAGCTGGCACCTGAGGGCATACAGTTGTAGGAATAAAAAAGAATCTTCCCAAAAGAGTCTTATTTTAGGGCGTGGGGGGGGGATGACTACTTTCTCTCTTCTGAGTTCCTGCTAAAACAAATATACAGTAGATATTTTGATATATCTATAAAGGTTTATAAACAATGGGTTTGACTAGTGTCATGTGTTCTGACATACTTAACAGTAATAGTTAATGAAATGATTATGGCTGATGTTGATCCAACAACTATAGCACCTCAGTAGCAGGAAGGGTCTGTTTTACACTATCATTATTCCGGAGCACTGTATATTAACAGCAAGTAGCACAGCCTTGCATTGCAGATTAGGCAAAAGTGCACAGCTGTGACAAAATTGAATCTGAAGTTCAAGAGTTGTTTTGGCACTGCAATTTAACAGCATGAGAGCAATAACGTAACCTGAGAATGCCAGCTTCTACCAGTAAATAAATATTTACAGACTTATGCAATCATTAACTTCAAGGCATTACAAATGATATTTACACAGGGACAGTTGCTAGCAACAATATGATTCAGTAAATACATTTAAATCATCTGCAGAATTAAACACGAATTAAACACAATCCATCGCTATATCTTGTTACTACTTATTAAAATGTGAAACTTTTAACAACAACTTTCGTACTATTTATTTATTTATTTATATTTTTTTTTCAAAAACATTTCATTGGGAAACATACAATAAGATGTCACAGCCATCAAAAGTGGACACAATTTTACAGAAATCCGTACAACCAGTCCAAAGCAAAACATGTCATAACAGATATATAGTGATACAATAATATCTCAAGTGGCTACAGAAATACGGATGTCCATGAGCTGGCAGACTGTGGTAAATACCCGAAGATATAATAATATACTTTTTTTTTTCCCGGTTCCCCCCCCCCCAACTCAGCCCTTCCCCTTAACATTCCCCCCCAACTCAACCCTCCCTCTTAACTTCCCCCCACCCTCCTCTTCTCGTCCAGGTTAAAGTTCCTCTCTTGTACGTCTCCTATCTGGCAATTGGAGTTTGCCTAACTTACCAGTCATGCCTCCTTATTGTACCATTCTGTGTACCTGAAGACCTCCATTAAAACCTCTATCTCTGAAGACGTGAAGTGATGTTCAATAAAAGCCCTCCATTTTTTAAAGAAGCGTGTCGTCCCTTTTTCCTTGTGTCGTTCCGTTTCTATACGGTCTAAGTGGAGTATGTGGGACATTGTGTCCGTTATTTCGCGAAAGGTCGGTACAGAGGGTTGCAGCCATGTCGCAACAAGCATTTCTTTACCACCAGGAGAAACGTATGGATAATATGAGCTGGAGTATGATTAAGGTCTAGGTTCGGTGTCTCCAAGGGTAGAACATGGAGGATGGCAATCTGGGAGTGAAAGTTAACAAGATTCCCCACACTGTGTGTGCATACGCAAATGCCTCGGTCCACACCTTTTCCACCTTAGGACAAGACCATAGCCCATGCAAAAGATTTGCCCTATCCAGCTGACACGATGGACAGGCAAGTAGGTAATGGGCCGGTGCATTTGCGTAAGATAAGTCAAAAGGCATAGCTGGCCTTATGAATGATTTTAAAATACATCTCACGACATTGTTCTTTACCATCGCTTTACGTACCCCTTCCAGACCCTTCAGTATTCCTGCTGGTAAGTCATCATCTCCCAGGTCCTGGCCCATTTGCTAAAAACGTCTACTTTTTCCCTGCATAAGATCTGCCGTCTGAGAGTGGTATAGAGGAGAGAAATGGACATTGTCTGTTGGCCTGATTCCATAAGGTCATCAAAGTCGCCCGGGACCCTCTGCCTGAAAAAGGGCCCTGACTCTAGAGTGGCTAAAGCTCTTAATATGTGCGCACGCGAGAAAGCAACACGGGTTTAAAGCGTATTTGGAACATAGGACATCCACATTTCAAACCCTCCCGTGTCTGGCTTGAGCAGATCCCCTAGTGTCCTAATCCCTTTCTGGCCCCATTGGGAGAGTGGTATAGTGTGGCCTGCGCAAGGGAGGAGACCGTTGTTCCCTAAGGGAATGTACTTCGAGAGGCAATGTGGAAGCCCATACAACTTACGGACCACCTTCCAGGCCTGGATAGTATCTCACAACAGTATACTAGATTTGACATTTGTGGGCAATTCTGAGAATTTATAATGTAACAGCCCTCCCAGCCCGTGATTTCCAGCCAGGGCTTGCTCCAGAGATAAATTAGAGAAGAACCCAGTTCCATGAACCCAGTCCCTTGCATGTCGTAACAAAGCAGCCAAGTTATAACCTCTAAGAAGAGGCAATTGTATACCTCCCAATAGTTTGGGTAAAGCAAGTTTAGTGTACGCTATTCGGGTCTCTTTTTTTTCCATAGAAATTGGGTAAAAGCAGATTGTAATCTCATGTGATCCAAGTGTTTAATCAGGAGGGGGATCGTCTGTAAAGGGTAAAGAAGGGCGAGCGAAGCTCACCATCTTTAGGAGGTGTGCCCTACCAATTAAAGAAAGAGGGAGATCCATCCATTGGACAACTCAGAGGTTATCTTAGTTATCAAAGGCTGGTAATTTAAGGCATATAACTGGGATGGGAGTTTACCTAACGTAATGCCAAGGTATTTGATAGTTTTTTTTCTCCACCTGAACATGGGAGATAAGGTCTCCAGGGACTCCCCCCAAGAAGAGTAATTGACTCTTAGCCTCGTTTATCTTATAGCCTGTGACCTGACCCAAGTCAGCCAGACAAGATAGGATCCCTTCCAAGTGATTTCGGGGAGACTCCAGGTACAGCAATAGGTCGTCTGCAAGCAGGAAACCTTCATCTCAATATCTCCCACCTTAATGCCACGAAATACGTCTGATTCGATCAGGTGTCTGGCCAGTGGCTCGAACGTCAGATCAAATAAGAGCGGCGAAAGAGGGCATCCTTGTCTAGTTTCCCTTGGAAAGGGAGAAGGAACCAGACAAGTGCCCTAACAGGTGAACTTTCGCTTGAGGTGAGCTGTACATGGCAGACAGATAGGTTTGAAAGGAGCCCTGGATCCCCATCCTCCGTAGAACAAGATGTAACCAATTCAGTTGACATTGTCAAAAGCTTTTTCTGCGTCCAGTGGTTAGCAGCGCCGGAAATCCTTGGACACTTTTCCTATTTGCCTCTATCCAATCCTGCACCGAACGCAGATTTGCCACCGCTGAACGGCCCTGGACGAGCCCCACCTGGTGTGGGCCAATTAATTTCGGTAATAGGGTAGCTAACCTATTGGCTAACAACTTGGACATGATTTTTTACGTCCACATTAATTAGGGATATAGGTCTATACGCTTCCGTAAGTGTGTCATCCTTACCAGCCTTTGGCAATACTCTGATATAAGCTAAGTTGCCCGATGGAAGGAATCCCCCGCTACCTATAGTATGTTGAAACACCGTTAGTAATGTTGTGGCTGTTTCCTCTGGTAATGCCTTGTAAAATTCAGCAGACAGCCCATCAGGGCCAGGTGTTTTTCCGTTTGTCAGGGATTTTATTATGCCCAAAATTTCCTCTTTAGTAGGTGTCGCATTGAGGAACTCTAAGTCATCCTCTGACAGGGTGGCAGTGAAAGAGAGTCCAACAATCTCTGTCCTCTCTCCATATCTACTGGTGTTTGGGTGTACAAGCCCTTGTAATATTCCCAGAACGCCTCAGCTATCTCTTTAGGTTGTCGTACTAACTCACCAGCCCTATTATGCACACCCCTAATATAGTGAGGTATAAATCTACCTCTAGCCAACTTCGCCAACTTCGACTTCGTACATGTGCCACCCATAATTTATTCATTCTATGAAAATCACACGCTTCCAAATGCGTCTCCTGCAAAATTGCACAATCTGCATTTAAGCGTTTAAGATGGCGAAATAAAAGTATTTTCATACGTTTATGGGGGAGCGAAGCCCTTTAACATTCCATGTTATTATATTTATGTATGGGGGGATAAAGAAGGAATAACAGTAAGGTACCACGCATTCAATGAATTTAGAGGCTCAAGGGCAGCAAGACAGGAGCTGCTCACCAACCTGGACGAGAAAGGAAGAGGATCCCCACCCCACCACGCTCCCAACCCAACCCCCCTTTATCTCTGCGCTTCCTCTTCCTGGAGTCTTCCTGTTCGTCCATCTCTTCTTGGTGGAATTGTAGAAAGACCTGTGCTTCTTCCGGATTGTAGAATGTCCTCTGTTTTGCCATCACCCATGTATACTCGCAGAGTGGCGGGGAATTGTAGGAAAAATCTCAGTTGACGCTGTACCAACACTGTACATATCGGAGCAAATGCTCTACGTTTCTTAGCCACATCTGCAGAATAGTCAGCAAAGAGCAATAATTTATGACCTTGTACCACCAAGGGCGTGGATAGTTTCTTAAAAGTTTGGAGAATCAGTGCCTTTTCCACATAATTCAGAAAGCGCACTATAACTTGGCACGCTTTTTGGGGTCCCGTTGGGGATGCAGGTTGCTTGAGAGGGCCAACTCTATGTGCCCGTTCTACTGTGCATAATATTGACAAACCAAGCGCCTGTGGAATATCCGTTGCACATAGCTGAGCCAACTGATGAGCAGGAACAGTCTCAGGCAGACCCACAATTCTGAGGTTGTTCCTGCGCGATCTGTTTTCCAAATCATCAATTTTGGTGACAAGCGCAGTGTTAGATTTCATCAAAGTTTTCATCTGAGCTTGTGTCCCCAAAAGTTCATCCTCCAACACATTAACTCTTTGTTCCAGATCGCCTATCTGTAATTGCTTAAGTGCTTCAGCGACTGTGGCTTGCAATGCTGCAGTAAGATCCGGTGATAAGATTTTTGCCACTTCCACAGCTATCGTTTTACAAGACAGTCCCACCTGAGGTAAAATAACTTCCTCTCCACTTCCATCTGTACTCACTGTAGCAGGCGGTGTACAGCTGGGATCCAGAGGCTGTGGCGCAGCACGCTGAAAGCCCGTCGCCATCTTGGCCGGGCTGCTGCTTATCTTTGTCTCGCTTCGGCAGGGGAGCTGGAGCTGTCTGATCCCCACCGCGGTTTACAAACTTGTCCATGTGGTCCCCAGGCGCCTCGGAACCCGATGGGGTCAGACACCCAGGTAAACAGCGGGTATATTAGGCGGGGATCACCAGGATTAGGAGGGTCCGGAGCGGAGCTAGCTCACACACGTCCTCTCATACACGCGCCGGATCCGGAAGTGTACTATTTATTTTGAATAATTATTTAATCCATAATACTACTCCTACTACTACTACTACTAATTATTATTATTATTAGTAGTAGTAGTAGTAGGAGTAGTATTATGGATTAAATAATTATTCAAAATAAATAGGTACACTTCCGGATCCGGCGCGTGTATGAGAGGACGTGTGTGAGCTAGCTCCGCTCCGGACCCTCCTAATCCTGGTGATCCCCGCCTAATATACCCGCTGTTTACCTGGGTGTCTGACCCCATCGGGTTCCGAGGCGCCTGGGGACCACATGGACAAGTTTGTAAACCGCGGTGGGGATCAGACAGCTCCAGCTCCCCTGCCGAAGCGAGACAAAGATAAGCAGCAGCCGGCCAAGATGGCGACGGGCTTTCAGCGTGCTGCGCCACAGCCTCTGGATCCCAGCTGTACACCGCCTGCTACAGTGAGTACAGATGGAAGTGGAGAGGAAGTTATTTTACCTCAGGTGGGACTGTCTTGTAAAACGATAGCTGTGGAAGTGGCAAAAATCTTATCACCGGATCTTACGCAGCATTGCAAGCCACAGTCCGCTGAAGCACTTAAGCAATTACAGATAGGCGATCTGGAACAAAGAGTTAATGTGTTGGAGGATGAACTTTTGGGGACACAAGCTCAGATGAAAACTTTGATGAAATCTAACACTGCGCTTGTCACCAAAATTGATGATTTGGAAAACAGATCGCGCAGGAACAACCTCAGAATTGTGGGTCTGCCTGAGACTGTTCCTGCTCATCAGTTGGCTCAGCTATGTGCAACGGATATTCCCAGGCGCTTGGTTTGTCAATATTATGCACAGTAGAACGGGCACATAGAGTTGGCCCTCTCAAGCAACCTGCATCCCCAACGGGACCCCAAAAAGCGTGCCAAGTTATAGTGCGCTTTCTGAATTATGTGGAAAAGGCACTGATTCTCCAAACTTTTAAGAAACTATCCACGCCCTTGTGGTACAAGGTCATAAATTATTGCTCTTTGCTGACTATTCTGCAGATGTGGCTAAGAAACGTAGAGCATTTGCTCCGATATGTACAGTGTTGGTACAGCGTCAACTGAGATTTTTCCTACAATTCCCCGCCACTCTGCGAGTATACATGGGTGATGGCAAAACAGAGACATTCTACAATCCGGAAGAAGCACAGGTCTTTCTACAATTCCACCAAGAAGAGATGGACGAACAGGAAGACTCCAGGAAGAGGAAGCGCAGAGATAAAGGGGGGTTGGGTTGGGAGCGTGGGTGGGGTGGGGGATCCTCTTCCTTTCTCGTCCAGGTTGGTGAGCAGCTCCTGTCTTGCTGCCCTTGAGCCTCTAAATTCATTGAATGCGTGGTACCTTACTGTTATTCCTTCTTTATCCCCCATACATAAATATAATAACATGGAATGTTAAAGGGCTTCGCTCCCCCCATAAACGTATGAAAATACTTTTATTTCGCCATCTTAAACGCTTAAATGCAGATTGTGCAATTTGCAGGAGACGCATTTGGAAGCGTGTGATTTTCATAGAATGAATAAATTATGGGTGGCACATGTACGAAGTCGAAGTTGGCGAAGTTGGCTAGAGGTAGATTTATACCTCACTATATTAGGGGTGTGCATAATAGGGCTGGTGAGTTAGTACGACAACCTAAAGAGATAGCTGAGGCGTTCTGGGAATATTACAAGGGCTTGTACACCCAAACACCAGTAGATATGGAGAGAGGACAGAGATTGTTGGACTCTCTTTCACTGCCCACCCTGTCAGAGGATGACTTAGAGTTCCTCAATGCGACACCTACTAAAGAGGAAATTTTGGGCATAATAAATCCCTGACAAACGGAAAAAACACCTGGCCCTGATGGGCTGTCTGCTGAATTTTACAAGGCATTACCAGAGGAAACAGCCACAACATTACTAACGGTGTTTCAACATACTATAGGTAGCGGGGGATTCCTTCCATCGGGCAACTTAGCTTATATCAGAGTATTGCCAAAGGCTGGTAAGGATGACACACTTACGGAAAGCGTATAGACCTATATCCCTAATTATGTGGACGTAAAAATCATGTCCAAGTTGTTAGCCATAGGTTAGCTACCCTATTACCGAAATTAATTGGCCCACACCAGGTGGGGCTCGTCCAGGGCCGTTCAGCGGTGGCAAATCTGCGTTCGGTGCAGGATTGGATAGAGGCAAATAGGAAAAGTGTCCAAGGATTTCCGGCGCTGCTAACACTGGACGCAGAAAAAGCTTTTGACAATGTCAACTTGAATTGGTTACATCTTGTTCTACGGAGGATGGGGATCCAGGGCTCCTTTCAAACCTATCTGTCTGCCATGTACAGCTCACCTCAAGCGAAAGTTCACCTGTTAGGGCACTTGTCTGGTTCCTTCTCCCTTTCCAAGGGAACTAGACAAGGATGCCCTCTTTCGCCGCTCTTATTTGATCTGACGTTCGAGCCACTGGCCAGACACCTGATCGAATCAGACGTATTTCGTGGCATTAAGGTGGGAGATATTGAGATGAAGGTTTCCTGCTTTGGCAGACGACCTATTGCTGTACCTGGAGTCTCCCCGAAATCACTTGAAGGGATCCTATCTTGTCTGGCTGACTTGGTCAGGTCACAGGCTATAAGATAAACGAAGCTAAGAGTCAATTACTCTTCTTGGGGGGAGTCCCTGGAGACCTTATCTCCCATGTTCAGGTGGAGAAAAAAACTATCAAATACCTTGGCATTACGTTAGGTAAACTCCCATCCCAGTTAGTATGCCTTAAATTACCAGCCTTTGATAACTAAGATAACCTCTGAGTTGTCCCAATGGATGGATCTCCCTCTTTCTTTAATTGGTAGGGCACACCTCCTAAAGATGGTGAGCTTCGCTCGCCTTCTTTACCCTTTACAGACGATCCCCCTCCTGATTAAACACTTGGATCACATGAGATTACAATCTGCTTTACCCATTTCTATGGAAAAAAAAAGAGACCCCGAATAGCGTACACTAAACTTGCTTTACCCAAAACTATTGGGAGGTATACAATTGCCTCTTCTTAGAGGTTATAACTTGGCTGCTTTGTTACGACATGCAAGGGACTGGGTTCATGGAACTGGGTTCTTCTCTAATTTATCTCTGGAGCAAGCCCTGGCTGGAAATCACGGGCTGGGAGGGCTGTTACATTATAAATTCTCAGAATTGCCCACAAATGTCAAATCTAGTATACTGTTGTGAGATACTATCCAGGCCTGGAAGGTGGTCCGTAAGTTGTATGGGCTTCCACATTGCCTCTCGAAGTACATTCCCTTAGGGAACAACGGTCTCCTCCCTTGCGCAGGCCACACTATACCACTCTCCCAATGGGGCCAGAAAGGGATTAGGACACTAGGGGATCTGCTCAAGCCAGACACGGAGGGTTTGAAATGTGGGATGTCCTATGTTCCAATACGCTTTAAACCCGTGTTGCTTTCTCGCGTGCGCACATATTAAGAGCTTTAGCCACTCTAGAGTCAGGGCCCTTTTTCAGGCAGAGGGTCCGGCGACTTGATGACCTTATGGAATCAGGCCAACAGACAATGTCCATTTCTCTCCTCTATACACTCTCAGACGGCAGATCTTATGCAGGGAAAAAGTAGACGTTTTTAGCAAATGGGCCAGGGACCTGGGAGATGATGACTTACCATCAGGATACTGAAGGGTCTGGAAGGGGTACGTAAAGCGATGGTAAACGAACAATGTCGTGAGATGTATTTTAAAATCATTCATAAGGCCAGCTATGCCTTTGACTTATCTTACGCAAATGCACCGGCCCATTACCTACTTGCCTGTCCATCGTGTCAGCTGGATAGGGCAAATCTTTTGCATGGGCTAGGGTCTTGTCCTAAGGTGGAAAAGGTGTGGACCGAGGCATTTGCGTATGCACACACAGTGTGGGGAATCTTGTTACCTTTCACTCCCCAGATTGCCATCCTCCATGTTCTACCCTTGGAGACACCGAACCTAGACCTTAATCATACTCCAGCTCATATTATCCATACGTTTCTCCTGGTGGTAAAGAAATGCTTGTTGCGACATTGGCTGCAACCCTCTGTACCGACCTTTCGCGAAATAACGGACACAATGTCCCACATACTCCACTTAGACCGTATAGAAACGGAACGACACAAGGAAAAAGGGACGACACGCTTCTTAAAAAATGGAGGGCTTTTATTGAACATCACTTCACGTCTTCAGAGATAGAGGTTTTAATGGAGGTCTTCAGGTACACAGAATGGTACAATAAGGAGGCATTGACTGGTAAGTTAGGCAAACTCCAATTGCCAGATAGGAGACGTACAAGAGAGGAACTTTAACTGGACGAGAAGAGGAGGGGTGGGGGGGAAGTTAAGAGGGAGGGTTGAGTTGGGGGGAATGTTAAGGGGAAGGGGCTGAGTTGGGGGGGGGGGGAACCGGGAAAAAAAAAAAAAGTATATTATTATATCTTCGGGTATTTACCACAGTCTGCCAGCTCATGGACATCCGTATTTCTGTAGCCACTTGAGATATTATTGTATCATATATATCTGTTATGACATGTTTTTGCTTTGGACTGGTTGTACGGATTTCTGTAAAATTGTGTCCACTTTTGATGGCTGTGACATCTTATTGTATGTTTCCCAATGAAATGTTTTTGAAAAAAAAAATATAAATAAATAAATAAATAGTACGAAAGTTGTTGTTAAAAGTTTCACATTTTAATAAGTAGTAACAGATATAGCGATGGATTGTGTTTAATTCGTGTTTAATTCTGCAGATGATTTAAATGTATTTACTGAATCATATTGTTGCTAGCAACTGTCCCTGTGTAAATATCATTTGTAATGCCTTGAAGTTAATGATTGCATAAGTCTGTAAATATTTATTTACTGGTAGAAGCTGGCATTCTCAGGTTACGTTATTGCTCTCATGCTGTTAAATTGCAGTGCAAAACAACTTTGAACTTCAGATTCAATTTGTCACAGCTGTGCCACTTTTGCCTAATCTGCAATGCAAGGCTGTGCTACTTGCTGTTAATATACAGTGCTCCGGAATAATGATAGTGTAAACAGACCCTTCCTGCTACTGAGGTGCTATAGTTTGTTGGATCAACATCAGCCATAATCATTTCATTAACTATTATGTTAAGTATGTCAGAACACATGACACTAGTCAAACCCATTGTTATAAACCTTTATAGATATATCAAAATATCTACTGTATATTTGTTTTAGCAGGAACTCAGAAGAGAGAAAGTAGTCATCCCCCCCCCACGCCCTAAAAATAAGACTCTTTTGGGAAGATTCTTTTTATTCCTACAACTGTATGCCCTCAGGTGCCAGCTCCAGTCCCCCTCTCAGTGTCAGCCTACTCAGAAAACCACTGCGCTGTCACTGAGCAGGGAACCGGAGCTGGAATCTGTAAAGGTACCCCTAAACAGTCTCGAAACCAGAAATGATGATGCCAGGAGCTCCAGAACTGTTTAAATATTTGTGCTAATGTATATATATATATATATATATATATATATATATATATATATATATATTCTCGACTGAACATTTACATCGGTCTTAACTTAGGCCTGGCCCAAATTACCCCACCAGATTCAATAAGAGGCGCACACCTCTTAGTGAGTCCGGTTAGACCTGCGCACTGCAGGCATTGCACAAAAATTTACACCTGCTCCGGAGAAGGTGTAAATTTTTGCCTGATTTATGCATTATGATAAATGTCCCCCTTGATGATAGATGTAGTGCACACTATCAGGTGCAGCATAATACTGTGTTACCCGGTTGGTGTGATCCAGACAGGTGTATGTGACTGAGCATATGCTTACTGAATGCCTGTGTGATTCAATGTAATGTGAGCACCAATTTATACAATACTGTGTTTATTTTTAACAAATATATTAATGACATAAAATGTTTTGACCATAAGGGGTTGTTCACACTATGGAATTTTCGTGGAATTTTAAGTGGAGTCTGTGCTACTTTGGTACTTTGTGGCCTTTTACACCAGCCACAGTAAGTCTTAAAAAAATTGGGTGGAGCTTGTTGGGAAATGAGGTGTGGGCCTAAGCAATGTCAAATTTACAACAGTATACACTAGAGAGCTAGTATGTATTGTAACTGAAATATATCCGCTAGCTCAGGATCTGTTATATGCTTCAAGGTTCGGCATATGGTGTCCCCCATGGTGTCTATTGTCCTCTTTTACCAGTCTCTTCTTGATTATTGTTGTATATATAAAGTATCAGTGAGATTATCAAACACCTAGTGGCAACTAATCCCAGACTACAGCAAAGAAGATGTGTTTCTGTGGATTTGCCCTCGCCTCTTGTTCATATAAATGAAACTCCATATGGCCCTCATTACAGTGTACATTATCTGAAAACTGTAACATGATAGAATCCCTGTAACATCAAGAATAGATATCAGGCCAACATATCAGTCTATGAAGGCCATTATGTTATCATGTTGTACTCTTATTATGTTCCTTTCGCCATTAGTGGCAGCAATTGCTTAAACAGGTTTTCCAGTTTTATGTAAATAATGCTTTGTAGAGTAACGAAAGTTCCTTGTATACTTAAAGGGAAACTAACAGCAGGTTAAAAGTCTATAACCTGCTGTTATGTCCCCTAGCTTACTGGGTGTGGGCAATGAAGGTACTTTTTCTCATCTTGATCCTCAGCACCATTTTCTGGAAATCTTTATTCCATATGCAAATAAGGTGATTTGGTGCACTAGGGACAGGACTACCACCCTCAGTGCACTGATTCGACTGTCAAGTGCACCCTTACTAATAAATCTTGGGGTGGTGGGATGTCACTCATCACTGCAGATCGTACATACCTACAGGAGCCAAAGTACAAAAGGCAAAGAATGGCACTCACGCAGCTGCGCGACAAAGCGGCGCTGTGCTGTGAACTGCAGTCACCTGCTCTCTGTTCTCCCCTGCTATCCTGAAGTTCTAATAAAAGTCGGATTTTATTCAAGCTGCAGCTGGTGAGTGCCATTCTTTGCCTTTTATCACTTGATTGTGACTACTTTCGGATTGAGCACCGCATATGCTGCTGGATACATGGCCTGAACAGGTACACTTGCCATATGATTGTGAGTGAGAGCTGTGTATCTCAGTAGTACATAGCCATTAGTTTAACCCCTGTCCTCCCCTGCATTGTTTGGAAATTGCTAAATGCTTTTATGCAAATTACTTGCGGGAAGCAGCCCGTCGCCGTGTCTAGAGGCCCACTATGCATATATGAATATGCTAGTGGGCAGGACGGGAGGGGCAGACGGGAGGGGGCGGGCTGGACGGGAGGGTGCGGGCTGGGCGGG
>NW_027209645.1:0-14755 GCF_027789765.1 Dendropsophus ebraccatus | reverse complement strand
TAGCCGGCCACAAGTAGCGTAAATCTCCGGCTGGAGTTTACCTCGTATATTCTGGCCGCGAACATATGCGGCGCGGACATATACGCAGTGTTCACATAGCCTAAAGTGTAGTTTTGGCAGCTCGGTTCCCTTAAAGTTAATAGAGCTGAACTGCAATGCCACACACACCTGGGGACATTGTGGTGCAGTTTTTACAAGAAAGTAGCTGGTTTTTATTTCTAACCCTGCATACCCCTTTAAGGATAGCATTTTTCTTCCCCCCCTGTACGAGTGAGTAGCCCACATTGCCCTTTCCATTTACTCAAGTCACATTTGGGGCCCAATAAGAAAGACTTACAATTCCATTCCTATAAATATTTGCCTGTAGATATCTTACTCCGTCTTGTTCCAGTTTTTTTTATCCAACCGCCATTCTGATGGTCCCCGACAGGGCATAAAGCCAAAATATTTATCTAAAAAATGTCATTGTTTAATAAGTGCGTGGCCGCTCTGCTGATAGATTACAGACAAAAGCCTATTATGCATTTGCTAGGTGTGCCCCCAGCAGCATATTACTTGGACTATGTGTATGTTTATTCCGCTGCTCTCTAGATATATGT
Source organism: Dendropsophus ebraccatus (assembly GCF_027789765.1). Lineage (NCBI taxonomy): Eukaryota > Metazoa > Chordata > Amphibia > Anura > Hylidae > Dendropsophus > Dendropsophus ebraccatus. Next base: position 14,156 of record NW_027209645.1, on the reverse strand, counting down.
GTGCTTTCCAAGTCTCAGTGCTATTGTCTATGAGTATACAAGGAATACGTCTAACTGGAGGCTCCAGCACCTGTCTGCATGCTCCAGCTTCTTCTCCTCTCCCCCTGCAGCCAGCCGGCCTGTCAGCCCTCTCTGCATCTCACATGGAGAAATGATCCTTCCATTTGCAGCTGCAGGCCAAGGATTCCATTACACAGCGTCTGGGCTCAGGAAGCGAACAAATTGCTGCTAAAGGAGGCAGCCGCTTCTTAATATCACAGTTACTGTGCTGACACTTACTGGCGTCCCCCCATCCCCCCTATACCGCTCCAGGGGATTAGCCATCCTACTGCTGCTGTGGAACACGTAGAAAAAAGGAGCAGCTAAGGAGATACATACAGATGCTTCTAGTAGACGCTCAAACCAGCAGTCGATCCTGCCGCGTTTCGGGATTTAATTTGCTATCGCTAAAAACCCTTTGACAGGGCGGCCATAGATGTGAGACAATTCCTGGCTGGTCTGTTTATTGGACCTATGGAAAGCTGTTCTTGGCACAAAAACGTTAGACATGCTTGAATGGCGACTCTCATTTTAGACAATTTCCCTTATGAGATAGCAATGAGATTCATTTGCAAAAAAGGACCTATCCAAAAATACAGCGGTTAATCTAAGGCCTTATTATGGTCTGCTCTGGAGGATGCGAGCGCCAACCTATCAATCAGTGATCGTGCATGTCGGCTGATCTTTGTTTTACACCATGAGCTTACATAAAACGATGAACGGCCGGCCGATAATCGATTAGTGTAATAGTACACTTAGCCACTAGGTGTCTCACTTCCCTGCAATCTGTTGGTCCTGTAGTTGTCAGTAGAAATCTGTCTCTACCATGGCTGATTCTAGGTTTCTGCTGCTGAGGCAAATCTGAAAGGGTCCCACCCCCAAGTGTATTGAAAATCATCAGTAATGAAAGTGAGGGGTGTGTGCTGAAAATCTGCGGCTTATAATATAGGTGTCATACACACTTCAGCTCCACCATACATCCCCTGGTCAGGACACTACCTCCCATTCCATCCTGGGTGAGTGGCAACACAGAAAAAGTTTCAAAGTTTTCAATTCCACCAGTTTGTAACCAATTCCTATCTTTACTACAAAATGGTGATCTTATCATGGCCACACTACCACTTGTAATGCAGTGATGTGTGAAGCATATAACAATACCTGCACAGTGTTTCCAGCTATTATTTTGCAGGTGATGGGGTCAATGAAGTCAGTGATGTGTAGCAGACAGTATAATTATTGGCCAAATCTGCCGCCTGGGCAATAACTCATTGCGCCTCATGCATAAACAGCCCTGGCCTCTACTAACTGCTTCATCAGAGAAAACAAAGGAAGTGGGGAAGGCTTAGCATGTGCTATGTGCAAAAGAGAGCCTGAACGACCTGCGAGGTCTACCAACTCCAGATAATCCAAATTGTTCTCTTGTGATGTAATAAAGATTTCCTTTTTATCTCTAATAAGCTAAAAGATTCTTGAAGATGCCTCTATGCAAAACCAGTGTACCTACTGCTGTCTATAGTTCTTGTTGAGTCACCAGGATCATATATTGTTCTGTACTCCCAGGCTGGAGAAAACATAAGATTAGGAGAATAGCAAATAATATAATATATATATATAATAAATAAATATATATATATATATATATATATATATATATATATTCTAATAAGAGAGAATGCAAATAACATATATATATAGTGTATTACATATATATATATGTACCTACACATTACCTGATAACCTTCTTCACACTGTTGTTTGCTCTCAGCAGTATATAATCATTAGTCATTGCTGCAATGGGAAAGAAAGAAACCCAACAGCCTTTTTATGGACTGACATCCTGCTAAGCTTGTGCTAATCCACAGCAGCCAACCTGAACAACGAGCTTCAGCAGCCTAAAGGTCCTATTACTGGGCCGATGTGGAGGAGCCAAGCGAGCGCCAAGCCTTCAGATCAGCGATCGCCTGCTTCTCGTTCCCTGCCCAGGTGCCATTACACCTGCCAACAGCGAGTGGGTAAGTGTGGGGTGGGGGGGGGGGCGCAAGGAGCAGCAGGAGGAGTTGCCTGGATGACCTTTAGATCATCCAAGGTGCCTATAGGAGATAGCAGTGGTCTGTTGCTGCCAGTCCTATTACATGGAGCGACAGCCAACAGACCATCTATCTATCCTGTCTCCTTCTATTAATGCACATACGATCATTAAATTGTTTGTAATCTGATTTTCGATAAGAGTGAATTATTCCGTTCATCACAAAACAATACAATATAGAATTTAACACAAGCAGAAAGATAAGTAGAAATAATGAAGAAACTCATCCGATAAAACATTAGAGAGTTCTGTATAGTAATATTACATTTTGGTCCTTCTTTTAAAACGTTCTCTGCCCATCTATAAATCTTGATGACTCCACTGTTTCTGCATATTTCTTCCATAAAGCCATACAGATTATATTCTGTAATTCCTCTTTTATCTGTTCTCATCTTCCGCAGTTTAGCATCAGACACTATCCCATGAGTCAGGTCTTCTCAGATCTATAGCTGTATTCATGCTACCAAGAAGATGAATAGAATTCTAATGCTACAGTGAAGACCGACACTAACGTTAAGTAGTGCAATAGAGACTGTGTGTGTGCCTACCTGTAGTAATGTTTCCTTCTGGGAAAGATTCTGTCTGGCTTGTTGTATAATCCCCAGTCATTATTCAAGGCTCTTTATGGTCACTGATGTGATTGCAAGCTATCTCCAATAGGTGGCAGTGAGGAGCAGGCTTTATTCCTTTTGGAGGACAGCTAGTTTACATATTTTTTCCCATGGGGCATTGCATGTCATAAAAGACTATATAGGCAAATTTGGTGATCTCCTCAAGGAGACATCTGTCCCATTTATTCCCATTGTCAGGATGATCAAAAAGTCTGACTAAATATGAGTAGGATAACCCAAGGATGTACACTTATAATTTTATTGGGTGACAGTTCATAGAAACTACAACTACATACACAAGAGCAGCAACAGCTTCCATCTTCTCCAAAGTTTATTTCACGGAATGGCAGATAATATGATTATTGAAGCCCTGACGATCATCATTGTCCCCGAGTGATTCCACAAGAGCTCAATGAGTTAATAGGATTACATGATCACATGCGCTCTTTGTTATCAGGCGTCTCTCTCCAGTCACGGGCCTATTACCCTTACCTCTGCCCAGGCATTCCCCAGGATACCTGTTGTGTCAGTGTTGTCACCAGCTCACGCCTGCTGTTATCGGTGCCGGTGACAGGTGCACTTCCAGTCCCCTCCCCCGCCCCTTAAAGATTTGCATGCATTTATTTGACAGGAAAATTGTCCAGCTGTATACTCTCGGCCTATAACACGGATAGACAGCATCTCCCGTCTGACCAGAATTTATCGATTGCAGCTTTTTAAATTCTACTTCAGATATTAGTATCAGCATGTACCAATTGAATATTGTCATGTTCCAAATGTCTGCACCTCCACCTGTACAATGACCCCAGGTCAGCAGTTACATCGGGACCCTATGTATAACTATGTGTGTGTGTGTGTATAATATATATATATATATATATATAATTGTCTTTATTATTATATATTATATATATTAATTATTTTTACTTTTATGCAATATTTCTACAAATACATAAATTTTTAAAAGAATGTGAACATTTTTCTCCAATTTTAGAGAGTTCATTTTGTAAAAAATAATAATAATAATATAATATTATTATTATTATTATTGCTATAAATGATGTGCTTGCGAATCCCTTTCACAGACACCAGCTCGCCTTTTTATGCAAGACACGTATAGACATTGGCTGTTTCCTAGCAAGAGAAGATGGTAAAGGAAACCCCTTAGGAGACGGTCCTGTATAAACTGGTTTCTAGGAATGTGTCATCTGACAACCACATATATACTGGTCGACGGTGTATCCATAGCAACCAGCCTATAGAAACCACTTGGAAGTCAGGCCATACCATAACGGTCTAAGGTTGGGTTCATAAAGCGTTATTGCTGAGTATTCCAGTATCCCTTCAAAAATTGGATGCCAACGTATACCAAGATGGACAGCAGCATATCCATTTATGTCAATGGACGAATGTGACTACCTTTGGCCGAAGTGCATGTCATGTGTGGACCCAGCCTACGCTAGTATTATAACTATGAATGAGTGAGCTTGTCGGTAGGATAATAAATTACACAGAGACGCCCTCTTACCTCATATCTAAGAATGATGTGCCCCCACCCCCAACGATCCTTAATATGAAGGCAGAATGCCCATGTCTGGTATCCATATAAGCCATACCCTGAGTACCCAGCCAGGCCTGCAATTTCAGATAGTGCCTTCCTTTGTGTATAGGAACGTGGAACTTTCCTATGAAAAATGGTCTCATTAGGGGAATGGAAGTCTGGCGAGAATGTTAAATCCCTCGGCCTCTATGTGGAGAACATATAAAATAGGTTATGAGTGTAATTCAATGTGACAGGATGTTGGCATCTGTTCATCCTTCATCCAGCGCTCATGATGTTACTGTGGCAGCCTGCGATTTCTCTGTAACTTTGGCCTGTGGGAATGTAACAAAGGCTACAGAGGTTATTATCACACCCCAAACCATGGGCCTATGGGCCAGGGCCAGTTCTGTATAAAATTAAGCCCTGGGCAACAAGCAACATAGACCCACATAACATTATCGCACTGACTGCTGATACTGCTTTATACAGCCCGCATGATAACATTATATCGTTCTCAAAGGGTATGATGTATCCAACGAATGCTCCCTTAAAATGGAAATGCATATCAGTGTACTGCCCCTTAAATCCTAATTATCACCTTGATATCATCATGCCTATGGTGTCAGTATTCTTAAACGGCAGCTATGTAGCCCATTGTTGCCCAAAGGGGTACCTCAGCGATTTTTTTTTTCCTCTTAAATCAACTGGTGTCAGAACTTTACATAGATTTGTATTTTCTTTAATTTAAAAAATGTCAGGTCTTCCAGTATTTATCAACTGCTGTGTGTCCTGCAGGAAGTGGTGTATTCTTTCCAGTCTGACACAGTGCTCTCTGCTGCCACCTCTGTCCATGACAGGAACTGTCCAAAGAAGAAGAAAAAAAGGTTTTCCATGGGAATTTGCTACTGCTGTGGACAGTGGCAGCAAAGAGCACTGTGTCAAACTGGAAAGAATACTTCCCTTCCTTCTGGACATACAGCAGCTGAGACTTACAAATTACAAATTACAAATCTGTATCCCTGTCTGACATTAGTTGGTTTAAAGACCCCAAAAAATACACATTGTATACACTCCGGCCGGGATCCCATGTGGAGCCGCAAAGAACTGACATGTCAGTTTTCTGCGGCCACAATCAGTTCACACAATGTAGCGAGTGTCTCCGGCCGCTTGCTTCATTGTGTCCTATGGGGAGTTCTGATGCGGGCGCGCGCTGATGCGCCCACATCAGAACACTACTGCCATAAATATCATATGGCCACTACTTAAGTACCGGCTGGGATGATCTTTGCAGAGAACGCTGTTTCCATGACCCGGCCGGGTACACGGAACGGCCGGTCTCTTACAAAGTGTGAACATAGCCTAAATCTTTAAATGTAATTTCTCCCGGCCCCTCCCTTTTGTCATGATCATTACCACGAGCAACAGCTCAGAGTTTAGTGCAACCCCTTCCTTGCTGTGCTGCCAGGGTTTCTCTCCTTTCTGCTTACATAGCACCTTGCAAACCAAATGTTTCAGTAACCACCCCCATGTCATTTATAGTAGTGTAATGTAAATCATCCTCCTTTCAGTCAAGAAAGGCTGCATGCGACCCTCGTGAGCGGTAAAGCCGCCATGACGGGTGTCCAGCCATGAAGGGGTTTAATAAGGGTAGCTGGGGCTGTAGAGCGGGAGTTGCTAGGGGAGGGGTTTGGGGAGGGGCTGGGGTTATATAGGTCCCCTGCTCTCTCCTCAGGGCAACACTTGGGAGAGAGAGCAGTTCACAGAGTACCGCCCACCCTCCCTTTTGTGTTCTCAACGGCTGGGTGCGTATAAAGGGGGGGGGGTTCCGTTCTTTCCTTGTCATGGCAGCGGTGGCGGGTGTGGAGGGTCCTTGGGGTTGGTCTCACATACTGACTTGCGGGTACAATGGGTAGCAATCCTCTGATGTACTGGTATCATCAGGGGAAGTCTGGGCTCCTGCCAGTGTGTTGTCACAGAGATGGAGTTATATTCTGGTTAATTTAGCCATCTGCTGGTCATTCTATAGAGGGTGGGGGCCTTTGAGCCAGTAGCGGGTGGCTGGAGGCAAACTGACGGTGGTGGAGCAGACTGGTTGGGAAATTGGAGCCCCAAGGACCCTTTGCATTTATAGGTTGAAAGGGTTGTGTTTAGGTGGTATGGGGATACATATATATATATATATATATATATATATATATATATATATATATATTACAATACATAGTTGTTGGTGGGTGGATATGTGTGTATATATATATATATATATATATATATATATATATATATATATAAAATATATATATAGTTAGGTTTAAATATTTTGGACATTATTGTTTATTTTGCATGTTAATTTATGTTAATAAATGTCTGCTGTGGCCAATTTTTTCCAAACAGTTTTCCGGTTTTATTGGGGATGCGGGATTGGTCCAGCAGGGTGGGAGGAGGAGAGGTGAACAAGGGAGGTAAGGGAATGGTCTGGGCTACCCCTGTCAAGTGTTTTCTTCACCAGCACTAACTATGGCATTGCATAGAGGACTATGTGCTCCCCTGTGACTGGCCAGAGACGTAAGGAAAAGAAGTTGAGGTATGAGTACTGCTGGCAAACACAGATCTCAGTATAAGCTGTCACAACACTAAAATCACCTATTCACTGAAGGATTCTTAAAAACCTCTTAAACTCTGCATAGGGAAAATAGTTTTTTTTTAATGAAAGTTATATAGATGTATCTATATAATGTATTACTGTGTCTGCATGCACAGTTCCTGCCACATTGGTAGTTGATTGACATACAGGAAGTGAGGAAAACTTGCCCTTGTGCAATCCACTGTCGCCTGCTCCCTCTGCTCCCTCTGCTGCCCCCCCCCCTCTGGAGACAGAGATCATGTGACCACTGTTCAATTTCTTTGCTGAGCACAAACTAATAATGCAGACATGACGGGGGCAGAAAGTGGGTGGGTTATGAACGAAGAGGGGCAGGTAATGTGTGGGAGGGCACAGGAAGTAGTGGGGCATGTATAGAGGGGTTATAGGGGTGGGAAAAACAGGACTTTCTGAGCCTGCACTGCAAAGACTACTGGGAAATGTTAATACACAGCTTATTTAATTATCTTAGGAAATTGGCCTACTATTGGCCCACTGCAATATATACACTGTTGTGTAATAATCTTGGGATATTGTCTGTTTGCACATTGGGCCAGTTAATATCTTAACTTCATCTATTAACACACCTAGATTGACAAGCATGCTGCACTATAATACCAGTGTGTGTGTCCCTGGTTCCTAATTCTTGCATATAGCTCTAGCTATACTGCACCATAGTTGTGTTAGCATGCATTATTACTTCCTACATAATCCCTTTTTATTTCCCCCCCCATAATTTATTTAATTTCACTATTTACACTAATCATGTTCATCTGTACGATGAGTTTTATACGCTCACCTATGTACAGTAATTTTTACTAATTCACTTTCTCTCTTCTTCACATATCTGTATGTCTATTCATCTTTAGCCTTACATCAATTACCAACGCTATTTGTATACATTGGATCATGTTCACTTTTTCTTTTCTTTTTTTTTTGTTCACTTGCACTTTTGGCACTATTGCATATCCCACTTTAGTTGCTGTGTTCACTTTAATTTGTGTAGGTATATTTAATTTATTACTATTAGCACTGTATATTTTGTCTTATATATATGCATGTTACTTAATAGCAGTATAGTGCAACTCTGTTGTCAAGGATGTTTCTTTTTAAATGTGATCATGTCATACAATATTCATGTATTATGCAATTGCAATGTCCCTTTACAGCATGGCATTTTCCCCATACTGTTGCCCTCTTTCAAGATAGCGTTCTGGACCGTGCGCATGCTGGGCCGGTGGGGACAGGGTTGCGTGAGGGATGGCTCTGGCCGTTGATGTGTTCACCGAGCCGGGCGTAATTCTGCTTCCCTTCACCAGACATCAGCGTTTGCGCTGTTGGTCGCCACACAACAAGTGGTACAGGTGTGTGTAATTATTTTGCCAATTAGCAACATTGGGCATATATATAGTGTTCTCTGTGCCTCCCCCTCATTACTCCCTGAGGAAGCAGGTAGCGAAATCACATTGGAGTGTGAGGTGGGAGGCCAGAGGTACTGGGACCCAGATACTATACTGGTAACATTGTGTGCACTTGTATGTACCAGTTACTTGTGTTTACTACCTTCAGTGTACTATGGAATGCTGACCCTGGCACAAGCACTTTATTATTCATGGAATTATGCTGTACTGGTACTGTAAATGTTTACATGATTACATGATAGCACTTTTAGGCTATGTTCACACTACGTAAACTAGGGCTGTAGTTCTCTCCGCAGAACTACGGCCGTAGTTTTGAGGGGTGGAACATAGCCTTATTTTCAATGGGATCCCGGCCGGAGTGTACGCACATCGTATACGCTCCGGCCGGGATCCCATGTGGCGCCGGAAAAAACTGACATGTCACTTTTCTGCGGCCGGAATTCAGGTGAATTCCGGCCGCAGAAAGACCTTTCAGTTCACCCAGTGAGGCAAGCGGCTCCGACCGCTTGCTTCACTGCGGGCTATGGGAAGCTCTGATGCGGCTGCATCAGAGCTCCACGGCCCGATGTTCACGGCGTGTGAACATAGCCTTAAAGAGGACCAATCACCTAAAATTAACTGTCCCTATAATAAAAGATTATCTGTCCCTAAGTCTATTCCTGAAGATACAGACTGCCTGTGCAGTCTGTATCTTATGCTTTTACCTAATCCTGTAAAGCGGAGCAGTAAGAACGGGGGCGGCCATCTTGATGACGTCACAGTGATGCGTTCCAGCGTTGGAACGCAAGGGACGTAATCAAGATGGCAGTATTCACGATAGGAGCCCCCGCACCGCACTCACTCCGCCTCTTAATATATTCACCCTTGCTTTGCCACTTCGGATCCGCACTGCCCAAGGTGCTCAACAACAAAGGAGGATGATGGCAGCATACACTTCCAAATAAGAAGAAAGAAATTCGGAGCACTTCTTGGATTGCAGCAATCTTAGTCTTTATTCAGCAACTTGGCAGTATACATGAATGTGGAGACTGAACTGGCTACAGCTGTTTCTCACGGCGTAGCGTGCTTTTTCACAGCCCTAACGTCAGTACGCATACTTCCCCTTAAATACAACTCACCCACGTGAATATAATTAGATTAAAAACATATTTGTAATATATACAAAGAAGAAATATGTATAAAAGAACATTCTTACACAATGCAATGTATAAATAAATATGATTCTTTTTTACCAGCAGGTACCATGTATTGCGGCGCGAGTCATTTAACCCTAATGGTCCTAATGCATCTAATCTCAGAATTAATTCTGTTTCCTTTTGCAAAGTTGCGTGCGTCTATTACCTCCTGCTTTTGAACTTCTTAGGCGTAACAACCCCATAAAGCACATTTCAGAAATATCATTATTATGTATGGTCTGCATATGTTCCATTAGTTTTGGACAACCTTTTTTACTACGTAAAGAACGCACATGCTCAGAAAATCTAATGTGCATTGGGCGTTCTGTCTTCCCTATGTAATACATACCGCAGCTACATATCACTGCGTAGACTACAAACGGGGTTTTGCACGTGATTAGATCATTAACCCTCCATTTCTTACCCCCTAGCTGAACCTCACGGACATCATTTAATTGTGCACAATTGCTGCATCGACCACATTTAAAGTTACCAATAAACTCCGTGGAACTTCTTAACCATGACGTACCAGCCTTACTTCTATCTATTGGTAACCGTCCTCTCACTAAGTCATCACGTAAATTTTTGCCTCGGCGGAAGGCTACAATAGGATTGGGACCGGGTTAACTCCTTGAGTGCAGGATCTCCCTTAATAAATGCCAATGTTTATAAATGGCCGTTCTAATGGCATTATCCATAGGACTATGACCAATGTAAAAACAAATCTATCAAACTCACCCATAGGTCGTTTCTTACTACCCCGTATTAACTGATTGCGATCCAGTTGTCTAGCCTTATCCAGGGCCCTAGTTAGCTCATACTGTGGATATCCTCGCTTATGCAACCGATCACTCAGCTCCTTAGCCTGTTGCTCAAAAATTACATTATCACTATTAATGCGTTTTAACCTCACAAATTGACCGTAAGGGACCGCACGTTTCACGTGAGCTGGGTGATCGCTTGCATAATTGAGTAACATATTACTAGCTGTTGGTTTACGATAACCACTTGTTTGAAGGTCCCCATTTGCAACTTGCAAATGGACGTCTAGAAAGTCCAGGCTGTCCCCACCAAACTGTGATGTAAACCGCATGTTGTATGAATTTAAATTCATATGTGTTACGAAACTGCTGGAACTCGTCCTCCGTGCCAGACCAGACGATTAAAATATCGTCGATATACCTTAAATAAAGCATAATTTTGGACAAAAAATGATTACTGCCGGAAAAAATAACATCATCCTCCAACTCAGCCAAAAATAAATTGGCGAAAGTTGGGGCTTACCGCGTCCCCATCGCCGTACCAGCCCGCTGACCATACCATTGGTCAGCGAACTGGAAGGCGTTGTGGCGTAACACGAAGTCCAGCAGTTCGCAAACATAGTCAACTTGATGGTCCCCCATCTCGCCCATGCGACGCAATCGACGACCGATCGCCTGCACACCCGCATCCTGAGGGATGCGGGTGGTACAGGCTCTCGACGTCAATGCTCGCCAATGACCAACCGTCCCCCCAGCTGAAGTCATCCACTACCTGTAAAAGTTCTTTGGTATCGCGCAAGTACGATGGGACCTGTCTCAACAAGGGTCGCAGAATCCATCTAAATATTTAGATATCGGCTCTGTCAACAGAGCCCCTACCTGCCACTATGGGGCGTCCCGGAGGACGCTCCATATTTTTGTGTAACTTGGGTATCCAATACCAATAAGGTTTTTTGGATTTTCCACTAATAATCGTTCTGCGAACCTTCTTGAAAAAAAGCCCATTTCTACACCCCGGCGTAATACTGATTTAGCCTTAGTAACAAAATCACAGGAGGGATCTTTCTTTAATTTGGTGTAAGTATTCACATCACTCAGCTGCCTTTCAGCTTCCCACACATAATAATCTTTTTTCAATAATACAATATTGCCCCCCTTGTCCGCTGGTTTAACTATTATATCCTCTCTGGACTTGAGCCACCGTAAAGCTGCATATTCTCCCCTAGTCAAATTGGCACTTGACCTGGGGTAAATTAAAGCTTTAATTTCTTGGGCCACATAATGTTCAAACAAATCCAGAGTGGAGCCAGCGGACAAGGGGGAGTGAAAGTAGAGGGAACACCTCCTCGGAATCCTTCAGAGGACACAGACACACCGGTCTCCGTGTAACCCTGAAGCTCCATAAGGGACCGCAATATATCACGATCCTGTTCATCAAAGTGTGGACTCATGCTGAAACCCAGGGGACTCACTGCACAGGGGTTCTCACCCACCAAACTCTCATGTGTGCCTCCATCTAATCTGTTGGCAAAAAACTTTTTAGGTTTAACTTTCTGATACCTTTATGCAAATCCATGGTAAACTGTACAGAATCAAACTTGGTATTAGTACAAAAATTAAGCCCTTTAGACAATAGTGCAATACAGTCATCAGACAACGATACATCAGTAAGGGTTTACCACCGTTAGTGGGTCGGCAGATCCACCATTATAGCCATTGGATACAATGTCCCGGTCATTTAGTGCCGCCAAGACACATGTTTTCTCTTGGCGCCTCTCCCTGTACCTCTTCCACCTCTACCCCCCCCTCCTCCTCCTGGTGTGTTGTCTAAAGGGGCTGGGTCAGAGGCAGTAGTTGAGGCACTCGGATTAGAGTCCCTCCGGACTGGAGTATCCGCACTTGAATCCGAGCCCGAATCCGTAGTCCAATATTCAGACTGTTTAGGTTGTTTGCGGTATCTCCTATTGCGTCTATTGGGTTTAAATTCCAACTAAAAAACCCTATTGCAGTCATAGTCTGTTTGTCACGCAAGAATTTGTTGCGTTTCCTTTCTTTTAACTCACTCTGAACGGGAACCACTCGTTTTTCAATTCTTTTTAGTAAATTGGCATATTGCAACTCTGTCAACCGTGTTTTTAACTCCATTTGGCTTTTAATAAATCCTCTGTGATACATGCATACTCTTTTCCGTGCGTTCCAACACTAGTTTGGTGAGGTTAAGAGAGTGTTCCATATGTAACAGTTCCCATCTGATTTTAAACTCATTATCTTCCTGGAACTGAAGGATATCTTTGTACACTCTTAAGCCACGTGGAGCACGCTTGCTCTTAACATAGGATTGCAATGAGTTCATAGTCCAAAACAATTTAACCTCCTTCTCTGCAAGGGTTAACGCCCGATATTCAAGGGCTTTTTGTACCCAATAACTGAAGTTCATCTTTTACATTGCATTGTGCAAAAATTCCTCCACATCCACTCTGCCTGTTGCTAGAGCAGGATCCTCTACAGGTAACATACCTGGAGCCATCTCTGTGGTCTGCAAGTCCATGGTGATCTCAGCGGGTTCCATTGGCGTGCTCTGGGTAAGTGGAGACATCCGTAATAGCAGTATTCACGATAGGAGCCCCCGCACCGCACTCACTCCGCCTCTTAATACTATTCACCCTTGCTTTGCCACTTCGGATCCGCACTGCCCAAGGTGCTCAACAACAAAGGAGGATGAATGGCAGCATACACTTCCAAATAAGAAGAAAGAAATTCGGAGCACTTCTTGGATTGCAGCAATCTTAGTCTTTATTCAGCAACTTGGCAGTATACATGAATGTGGAGACTGAACTGGCTACAGCTGTTTCTCACGGCGTAGCCGAGTTCAGTCTCCACATTCATGTATACTGCCAAGTTGCTGAATAAAGACTAAGATTGCTGCAATCCAAGAAGTGCTCCGAAGTTTCTTTCTTCTTATTTGGAAGTGTATGCTGCCATCATCCTCCTTTGTTGTTGAGCACCTTGGGCAGTGCGGATCCGAAGTGGCAAGCAAGGGTGAATATATTAAGAGGCGGAGTGAGTGCGGTGCGGGGGCTCCTATCGTGAATACTGCTATTACGGATGTCTCCACTTACCCCAGAGCACGCCAATGGAACCCGCTGAGATCACCATGGACTTGCAGACCACAGAGATGGCTCCAGGTATGTTATGTAGAGGATCCTGCTCTAGCAACAGGCAGAGTGGATGTGGAGGAATTTTTGCACAATGCAATGTAAAGATGAACTTCAGTTATTGGGGTACAAAAGCACGTGAATATCGGGCGTTAACCCTTGCAGAGAAGGAGGTTAAATTGTTTTGGACTATGAACTCATTGCAATCACTAGTTAAGAGCAAGCGTGCTCCACGTGGTTAAGAGTGTCAAAGTATCTCCAGTTCCAGGAAGATAAGAGTTTAAAATCAGATGGGGAACTGTTACATATGGAAAACTCTCTTAACCTCACCAAAACTAGTGTTGGAACGCACGGAAAAAAAAGAGTATGCATGTATCACAGAGGATTATTAAAAGCCAAAATGGAGTTAAAAAACACGGTTGACAGAGTTGCAATAGGCCAATTACTAAAAAAGAATGAAAAACGATGTGAGTTCCCGTTAGAAGGAGTTAAAGAAACGGATTAACGCAACAAATTCTTGCGTGACAAACAGGACTATGACTGCCAATCAGGGTTTTTAGTTGGAATTTTAAAAACCCAATAGAGCAAATAGGAGATACCGGCAATACAAACCTAAACAGTCCTGAATATGGACTACGGATTCGGGCTCGGATTCAAGTGCGGATACTCCAGTCCGGAGGGACTCTAATCAGAGTGCTCAACTACTGCCTCTAGACCCAGCCCC
>NW_027209644.1:0-14756 GCF_027789765.1 Dendropsophus ebraccatus | reverse complement strand
GTGGGGGGGTCTGTAGAGAGCATGTGGTGGGGGGGTCTGTAGAGAGCAGGTGGTGGGGGGGGTCTGTAGAGAGCAGGTGTGGGGGGGTCCTGTAGAGAGCAGGTGGTGGAGGGGTCTGTAGAGAGCAGTGGTGGGGTAGTGGGTCTGTAGAGAGCTGGTGTGGGGGGGTCTGTAGAGAGCAGGTGATGGGGGTCGGCAGTGAGGTCAGCAGGTGGCGCCACCTTCCTGACGCTTCTCCACTCATGAAGCAGGAGGCTCAGTATGAGCTATAGGCCCCTCCATGGTGCAGAGGGGTCTGGAGAGAACCACCCTACCTGCTGAGAGATGGCGTATCCATGATAATGTCGCCTTCGGGGACATCCCACGAGACAGTGGCGGAGTTGGCCTTCAGCTGTGGACTGTCACATTGACAGGGGAGGGGGGGCGATCTGCAACACTATACGAGACACCATGAGAGCGCGGCCTCCGAGCGGTGACAGATTGGAGCAGGCGAGAGCGCAACACAAGGCGCCAAACCCGGCAGGAGAGACAGCCCTCTGTCCCCAGACTGAGACCGCAGCCTGCACAGAGAGACATCCCCAGAATACAGAGACATCCTCATATATAGAGACATCCCCAGATAGACTGAGACCAACAGCCAAGCCTGCACAGAGAGACATCCCCAGATACAGAGACATCCTCATATATAGAGACATCCCCAGATAGACTGAGACCACAGCCAAGCCTGCACAGAGAGACATCCCCAGATTACAGCATCCTCATATATAGAGACATCCCCAGATACAAAGACATCCTTAGATAGAGACATCCCCAGATAGACTGAGACCACAGCCAAGCCTGCACATAGAGACATCCCCAGATACAGAGACATCCTCAGATATAGAGACATCCCCAGATACAGAGACATCCTCAGATATAGAGACATCCCCAGATAGACTGAGACCACAGCCAAGCCTGCATAGAGAGACATCCCCAGATACAGAGCATCCTCATATATAAGACATCCCCAGATACAAAGACATCCTTAGATAGAGACATCCCCAGATAGACTGAGACCACAGCCAAGCCTGCATAGAGAGACATCCCCAGATACAGAGACATCCTCAGATATAGAGACATCCCCAGATAGACTGAGACCACAGCCAAGCCTGCATAGAGAGACATCCCCAGATACAGAGACATCCCCATATATAGAGACATCCCAGATACAGAGACATCCTTAGATAGAGACATCCCCAGATAGACTGAGACCACAGCCAAGCCTGCATAGAGAGACATCCCCAGATACAGAGACTCCCCATATATAGAGACCCCCACACAGAGACACAGGGTTGGAAACAACTGATTCAGACTGAATCAGAGGTTCCCTAAGGTCGGGTGTTAACCATATAGGGACTGTGTCACATGATGCGTGGATGATGGGTGGATAATGCATGGATGATGGGTGATAATGCATGGATGATGGTGGATAATGCATGGATGATGGGTGGATGATGGGTGGTTAATGCATGGATGATGGATGGATGATAGATGGATGATGGGTGGATGGATGGTGGATGATGGGTGATAATGCGTGGATGATGGGTGGATAATGCATGGATGATGGGTGGATAATGCATGGATGATGGGTGGATGATGGGTGGTTAATGCATGGATGATGGATGGATGATAGATGGATGATGGGTGGATGATGGGTGGATGATGGGTGGATGATGGGTGGATGATGGATGGATGATGGATGGATGATGGGCATCAGTGACCCGCTACAGACCAGCTGAGGTTTACACGTCCACCATTATCGTATATAACACATAATCACTGATCCTCTATGGGTTCCAGTCAACAGCCCCAAAACCACAGAGATCGGAACAGAGACATCCGAGGATAAAGGGGAGGTGGAGAGAGAAGAGACATCCGAGGATAATGGTGAGGTGGACAGAGAAGAGACATCCGAGGATAAAGGGGAGGTGGAGAGAGAAGAGACATCCGAGGATAAACGGGAGGTGGACAGAGAAGAGACATCCGAGGGATAAAGGGGAGGTGGAGAAAGAAGAGACATCCAAGGATAAACGGGAGGTGGAGAGAGAAGAGACATCCGAGGATAAAGGGGAGGTGGAGAGAGAAGAGACATCCGAGGATAAACGGGAGGTGGACAGAGAAGAGACATCCGAGGATAAAGGGGAGGTGGACAGAGAAGAGACATCCGAGGATAAAGGGGAGGTGGAGAGAGAAGAGACATCCGAGGATAAAGGGGAGGTGGAGAGAGAAGAGACATCCGAGGATAAAGGTGAAATGGACAGAGAAGAGACATCCGAGGATAAACGGGAGGTGGACAGAGAAGAGACATCCGAGGATAAACGGGAGGTGGACAGAGAAGAGACATCCGAGGATAAACGGGAGGTGGACAGAGAAGAGACATCCGAGGATAATGGTGAGGTGGACAGAGAAGAGACATCCGTGGATAAAGGGGAGGTGGAGAGAGAAGAGACATCCGAGGATAAACGGGAGGTGGACAGAGAAGAGACATCCGAGGATAATGGTGAGGTGGACAGAGAAGAGACATCCGAGGATAAAGGTGAGGTGGACAGAGAAGAGACATCCAAGGATAAAAGTGAGGTGGACAGAGAAGAGACATCCAAGGATAAAAGTGAGGTGGACAGAGAAGAGACATCCGAGGATAAAGGTGAAATGGACAGAGAAGAGACATCCGAGGATAAAGGTGAAATGGACAGAGAAGAGACATCCGAGGATAAAGGTGAAATGGACAGAGAAGAGACATCCGAGGATAAAGGGGAGGTGGACAGAGAAGAGACATCCGAGGATAATGGTGAGGTGGACAGAGAAGAGACATCCGAGGATAAAGGTGAGGTGGACAGAGAAGAGACATCCAAGGATAAAAGTGAGGTGGACAGAGAAGAGACATCCAAGGATAAAAGTGAGGTGGACAGAGAAGAGACATCCGAGGATAAAGGTGAAATGGACAGAGAAGAGACATCCGAGGATAAAGGTGAAATGGACAGAGAAGAGACATCCGAGGATAAAGGTGAAATGGACAGAGAAGAGACATCCGAGGATAAACGGGAGGTGGACAGAGAAGAGACATCCGGGGATAAACGGGAGGTGGACAGAGAAGAGACATCCAAGGATAAACGGGAGGTGGACAGAGAAGAGACATCCAAGGATAAACGGGAGAAGGACAGAGAAGAGACATCCGAGGATAAACGGGAGGTGGAGAGAGAAGAGACATCCGAGGATAAACGGGAGGTGGAGAAAGAAGAGACATCCGAGGATAAACGGGAGAAGGACAGAGAAGAGACATCCGAGGATAAACGGGAGAAGGACAGAGAAGAGACATCCAAGGATAAACGGGAGAAGGACAGAGAGAGACATCCGAGGATAAACGGGAGATGGACAAAGAAGAGACATCCAAGATAAATGGAGGTGGACAGAGAAGAGACATCCGAGGATAAACGGGAGGTGGAGAAAGAAGAGACATCCGAGGATAAACGGGAGATGGACAAAGAAGTGACATCCAAGGATAAATGGGAGTGGACAGAAAAGAGACATCCGAGGATAAACGGGAGGTGGAGAAAGAAGAGACATCCGAGGATAAACGGGAGGTGGAGAAAGAAGAGACATCCGAGGATAAACGGGAGGTGGACAGAGAAGAGACATCCAAGGATAAATGGGAGGTGGACAGAGAAGAGACATCCGAGGATAAAGGTGAAATGGACAGAGAAGAGACATCCGAGGATAAACGGGAGGTGGAGAGAGAAGAGACATCCAAGGATAAACGGGAGGTGGAGAGAGAAGAGACATCCAAGGATAAACGGGAGGTGGAGAGAGAAGAGACATCCAAGGATAAACGGAAGGTGGAGAGAGAAGAGACATCTGAGGATAAACGGGAGAAGGACAGAGAAGAGACATCCAAGGATAAACGGGAGGTGGACAGAGAAGAGACATCCGAGGATAAACGGGAGGTGGACAGAGAAGAGACATCCAAGGATAAATGGGAGGTGGACAGAGAAGAGACATCCGAGGATAAACGGGAGGTGGACAGAGAAGAGACATCCGAGGATAAAGGTGAAATGGACAGAGAAGAGACATCCGAGGATAAACGGGAGGTGGGAGAGAGAAGAGACATCCGAGGATAAAGGTGAAATGGACAGAGAAGAGACATCCGAGGATAAACGGGAGATGGACAAAGAAGTGACATCCAAGGATAAACGGGAGGTGGAGAGAGAAAGAACATCCGAGGATAAACGGGAGATGGACAGAGAAGAGACTCCAAGGATAAACGGGAGATGGACAGAGAAGAGACATCCGAGGATAAACGGGAGGTGGACAGAGAAGAGACATCCGAGGATAAACGGGAGGTGGAGAAAGAAGAGACATCCGAGGATAAAGGGGAGGTGGAGAGAGAAGAGACATCCGAGGATAAAGGTGAAATGGACAGAGAAGAGACATCCGAGGGATAAACATGAGATGGCAGAGAAGAGACTTCCGAGGATAAACGGGAGGTGGACAGAGAAGAGAGACATCCAAGGATAAAGGGGAGATGGACAGAGAAGGACACATCCAAGGATAAACGGGAGCCTGGACAGAGAAGAGACATCCAAGGATAAATGGGAGGTGGACAGAGAAGAGACATCCAAGGATAAACGGGAGATGGACAGAGAAGAGACATCCAAGGATAAATGGGAGGTGGACAGAGAAGAGACATCCGTGGATAAAGTGAGGTGGACAGAGAAGAGACATCCGTGGATAAAGTGAGGTGGACAGAGAAGAGACATCCAAGGATAAACGGGAGTTGGACAGAAAAGAGACATCCAAGGATAAACGGGAGTTGGACAGAAAAGAGACATCCGAGGATAAATGGGAGGTGGACAGAGAAGAGACATCCGAGGATAAACGGGAGATGGATAGAAGAAGAGACATCCAAGGATAAACGGGAGATGGACAGAGAAGAGACATCCGTGAAAAAGTGGAGGTGGACAGAGAAGAGACATCCGGGGATAAACGGGAGAAGGACAGAGAAGAAGACATCCGAGGATAAACGGGAGAAGGACAGAGAAGAGACATCCGAGGATAAACATGAGATGGAGAGAGAAGAGACATCCAAGGATAACAGGAGAGAATATGCAGGGACAGATAGGATGGCCAGGTGGACCGAGAAGAGGCTTCTGAAGAGGAAAATGAGGGAAGATGCAGGAACAGAGAGGATGAGGTGTAGGGTGGACCGACATGAGGGACAGGAGGGGTCAGAGAGGATGAGGTGTAGGGTGGACCGACATGAGGGACAGGAGGGGTCAGAAGAGGATGAGGTGTAGGGTGGACCGACATGAGGGACAGGAGGGGTCAGAGAGGATGAGGTGTAGGGTGGACCGACATGAGGGACAGGAGGGGTCAGAGAGGATGAGGTGTAGGGTGGACCGACATGAGGGACAGGAGGGGTCAGAGAGGATGAGGTGTAGGTGTGGACCGGACATGAGGGACAGGAGGGGTCAGAGAGGATGAGGTGTAGGGTGGACCGACATGAGGGACAGGCGGGGTCAGAGAGGATGAGTGGTAGGGTGGACCGACATGAGGGACAGGAGGGGTCAGAGAGGATGAGGTGTAGGGTGGACCGACATGAGGGACAGGAGGGGTCAGAGAGGATGAGGTGTAGGGTGGACCGACATGAGGGACAGGAGGGTCAGAGAGGATGAGGTGGTAGGGTGGACCGACATTAGGGACAGGAGGGGTCAGAGAGGATGAGGTGTAGGGTGGACCGACATGAGGGACAGGAGGGGTCAGAGAGGATGAGGTGTAGGGTGGACCGACATGAGGGACAGGAGGGGTCAGAGAGGATGAGGTGTAGGGTGGACCGACATTAGGACAGGAGGGGTCAGAGAGGATGAGGTGTAGGGTGGACCGACATGAGGGACAGGAGGGGTCAGAGAGGATGAGGGTGTAGGGTGGACCGACATGAGGGACAGGAGGGGTCAGAGAGGATGAGGTGTAGGGTGGACCGACATGAGGGACAGGAGGGGTCAGAGAGGATGAGGTGTAGGGTGGACCGACATGAGGGACAGGAGGGGTCAGAGAGGATGAGGTGTAGGGTGGACCGACATGAGGGACAGGAGGGGTCAGAGAGGATGAGGTGTAGGGTGGACCGACATGAGGGACAGGAGGGGTCAGAGAGGATGAGGTGTAGGGTGGACCGACATGAGGGACAGGAGGGGTCAGAGAGGATGAGGTGTAGGGTGGACCGACATGAGGGACAGGAGGGGTCAGAGAGGATGAGGTGTAGGGTGGACCGACATGAGGGACAGGAGGGGTCAGAGAGGATGAGGTGTAGGGTGGACCGACATGAGGGACAGGAGGGGTCAGAGAGGATTAGCGTTGACCTGGACAGAGAAGAGGCGAAGGAGGAAATATGCAGGAACAGAGAAAAGGCTTTAGAAGAGAACAAGAGAGAATATGCATAGGCAGAGGATGAGCGGACAGAGAAGATACATCTGATACTCCAACACAAGTCACACGGAGGCATCAACGTCCCCAATATCCTGCTATATAACCTAGCAGCACAATTAGGAATAATAGGAGACTGGATAACACAATCCTCCTAATCTCCTTCACTCCTCGCTCCTCCATACAGCGTGGAGAACCTGGACCAAAAGCCGACATATTCTCTCCCCTAACCCCCAGCACTCGCTGTTACTAACACTGACAAACAACCCACAACTTCCACCAAAGCCAGCCCCCCCCAATGTTCCATAGATGGCAGAGTGGGGGATTAAATCGTCTGCCACAGTCAACACACCAGCAAACGCCCATACACCTTCAGGGAACATGATGTGGTGGCCCCCATCCCTTCCACTACCTCCAAGCCTACAGCTGTATCAACAAAACCTTACAGAATTCCTCAGAGACTGGTCAGACCCCTTCTTAAACCTGAACTCCACCTCGCAGCTGGAAGATAAGCAGATCACCAAATCCTACCGGTGGCTGACCTCGAAATACTCCTACCAAAGTCTCTTTCATACTGGACTTTGGTGGTACCCGTCACAGTTCATGACATCATAAAAGCCGTCCAAACGGCAAACAAACATCTCCCTTCAGCATTTTACTGGGAGAGGTCATACAAAATAGGTCAGAGCCAACATATCCCCACACAGAGGCTCGCTTATAGGCAACACCACGGACCATACCTGCCCCAAGGGTGGTGCCCCTCACCCCGACCTCCTTCACTGCCTGTGCTCCTGCCAACATATCCCCACACAGAGGCTCGCTTATAGGCAACACCACGGACCATACCTGCCCCAAGGGTGGTGCCCCTAACCCTGACCTCCTTCACTGCCTGTGCCCCTGCCAACATATCCCCACACAGAGGCTCGCTTATAGGCAACACCACGGATAGTACCTGCCCCAAGGGTGGTGCCCCTCACCCCGACCTCCTTCACTGCCTGTGCTCCCGCCAACATATCCCCACACAGAGGCTCGCTTACAGGCAACACCACGGACCATACCTGCCCCAAGGGTGGTGCCCCTCACCCCGACCTCCTTCACTGCCTGTGCTCCCGCCAACATATCCCCACACAGAGGCTCGCTTACAGGCAACACCACGGACCATACCTGCCCCAAGGGTGGTGCCCCTCACCCCGACCTCCTTCACTGCCTGTGCTCCCGCCAACATATCCCCACACAGAGGCTCGCTTATAGGCAACACCACGGACCATACCTGCCCCAAGGGTGGTGCCCCTCACCTCGACCTCCTTCACTGCCTGTGCCCCTGCCACATATCCCCACACAGAGGCTCGCTACAGGCAACACCACGGACCATACCCTGCCCCAAGGGTGGTGCCCCTCACCCCGACCTCCTTCACTGCCTGTGCTCCCGCCAACACATCCCCACACAGAGGCTCGCTTACAGGCAACACCACGGACCATACCTGCCCCAAGGGTGGTGCCCCTCACACCGACCTCCTTCACTGCCTGTGCTCCCGCCAACATATCCCCACACAGAGGCTCGCTTATAGGCAACACCACGGACCATACCTGCCCCAAGGGTGGTGCCCCTCACCCCGACCTCCTTCACTGCTGTGCTCCTGCCAACATATATCCCCACACAGAGGCTCGCTTATAGGCAACACCACGGACCATACCTGCCCCAAGGGTGGTGCCCCTCACACCGACCTCCTTCACTGCCTGTGCCCCTGCCAACATATCCCCACACAGAGGCTCGCTTATAGGCAACACCACGGACCATACCTGCCCCAAGGGTGGTGCCCCTCACCCCGACCTCCTTCACTGCCTGTGCCCCTGCCAACATATCCCCACACAGAGGCTCGCTTACAGGCAACACCACGGACCATACCTGCCCCAAGGGTGGTGCCCCTCACCCCGACCTCCTTCACTGCCTGTGCTCCTGCCAACATATCCCCACACAGAGGCTCGCTTACAGGCAACACCACGGACCATACCTGCCCCAAGGGTGGTGTCCCTCACCCCGACCTCCTTCACTGCCTGTGCCCCTGCCAACATATCCCCACACAGAGGCTCGCTTATAGGCAACACACGGATAGTACCTGCCCCAAGGGTGGTGCCCCTCACCCCGACCTCCTTCACTGCCTGTGCTCCCCGCCAATATATCCCCACACAGAGGCTCGCTTATAGGCAACACCACGGACCATACCTGCCCCAAGGGTGGTGCCCCTCACCCCGACCTCCTTCACTGCCTGTGCTCCTGCCAACATATCCCCACACAGAGGCTCGCTTATAGGCAACACCACGGACCATACCTGCCCCAAGGGTGGTGCCCCTCACCCCGACCTCCTTCACTGCCTGTGCTCCTGCCAACATATCCCCACACAGAGGCTCGCTTATAGGCAACACCACGGACCATACCTGCCCCAAGGGTGGTGCCCCTCACACCGACCTCCTTCACTGCCTGTGCTCCCGCCAACATATCCAGACATTCTGGAAGCAGATGAAAGCCTTCCTCTCCACTCATCTCCAGCTCACGTGCACCCTCACACCTCAGTGGTGTCTCTTCAGTCTCCTCACAGACGACTCCTCCATACGACTAGTGCGGGATAAGAAGATGCTCTTCTATGCAAAACCATTTACACTGCTGATATAAACGCTCCGCACACCATGTGACACCATGTATACCTCTCCCGTATGGACTGGATAGAATCCTCCCTTCTTAAAGAAAAGAGGGGGCAGAAGTTCTTCCGCACCTGGGAAAGATTCATCCCTATTCTTCCCCTTCATATCAGGAACAAACTGAAACAATTCTTTCATACTACCACCTGGTACCTGGAGCAGCAAGTAGCTGGGGAAGACCCATCGCATATAAACACCACTAACTCCTGATCTGACCGCTATGTCCCCTGATGTAAATCTCCCCCCACCTCCCACCCGGTGCCCAGGTCTCTCCCTCCCCCCCCCCCACCAGGTGCCCAGGTCTCCCCCCCCACCCGGTGCCCAGGTCCTCCCCCCCCCCACCCGGTGGCCCAGGTCTCCCCCCCCCCACCCGGTGCCCAGGTCCCCCCCCCACCCGGTGCCCAGGTCTCCCCCCCCCCACCAGGTGCCCAGGTCTCCCCCCCCCACCAGGTGCCCAGGTCTCCCCCCCCCCACCCGGTGCCCAGGTCTCCCCCCCCCACCAGGTGCCCAGGTCTCCCCCCCCCACCAGGTGCCCAGGTCTCCCCCCTCCCCCCCCCACCAGGTGCCCAGGTCTCCCCCCTCCCCCCCCACCAGGTGCCCAGGTCTCCCCCCTCCCCACCCCGGTGCCCAGGTCTCCCTCCCCCCCCCCCACCAGGTGCCCAGGTCCTCCCCCTCCCACCAGGTGCCAGGAGCTCCCCCTCCCACCAGGTGCCCAGGGCTCCTCCCTCCCCCCCCACCAGGTGCCCAGGTCTCCTCCCTCCCCCCCCCACACAGGTGCCCAGGTCCCTCCCCCCCCACACACACACACCAGGTGCCCAGGTCCTCCTCCCCCCCCCACTGGTAGTGCCCAGGTCTCCCCCCACCCCCCACCAGGTGCCCAAGGTCTCCTCCCTCCCCCCACCAGGTGCCCCCAGGTCTCCCCCTTCCCCCCCACCCGGTGCCAGGTCTCACCCCTCCCCACCAGGTGCCCCAGGTCTGCCCCCCCCCCACACCAGTTGCCCAGGTCTCCCCCCCCCTCTTTTTGTTCAGGGGTATTGTGTAACCCAAATGATTCAAATAGAAGGCAGTAATCTGTGATCCCAATGTATGATAACATGGATGTAAATGTCATTTGTACGCGGCTAATGTATCTTTACCCATTGCTGCTCCTCTTACGCTCCCCCCCCCTCTCCTTTCCATAACTCCCGTCACATTCTATTGAAAAGTTAATAAAAGCAGAATATAAAAAAAAAGAGAAGATACATCTGAAGGAAGTGTGAAGGGACAGAGGAAGACAGAGAGGTGGACAGAGAAGAGACATCTGATGAGGAGCAGCAGGGAACATGGAGGAACCGAGAAGATGAGCGGTGAGGTGGACAGAGAAGAGACATCTAAAGAGGAACAGGAGGGAACATGGAGGAACCGAGAGGATGAGCGGTGAGGTGGACAGAGAAGAGACATCTAAAGAGGAACAGGAGGGAACATGGAGGAACCGAGAGGATGAGCGGTGAGGTGGACAGAGAAGAGACATCTAAAGAGGAGCAGGAGGGAACATAAGAGACAGAGAGGATGAGCGGTGAGGTGGACAGAGAAGAGACATCTAAGAGGAGCAGGAGGGAACATGGAGGAACCGAGAGGATGAGCGGTGAGGTGGACAGAGAAGAGACATCTAAAGAGGAGCAGGAGGGAACATAAAGAGACAGAGAGGATGAGCGGTGAGGTGGACAGAGACATCTAAAGAGGAGCAGCAGGGAACATGGAGGAACCGAGAGGATGAGCGGTGAGGTGGACAGAGAAGAGACATCTAAAGAGGAGCAGGAGGGAACATAAAGAGACAGAGAGGATGAGCGGTGAGGTGGACAGAGAAGAGACATCTAAAGAGGAACTGGAGGGAACATGGAGGAACCGAGAGGATGAGCGGTGAGGTGGACAGAGAAGAGACATCTAAAGAGGAGCAGGAGGGAACATGGAGGAACCGAGAGGATGAGCGGTGAGGTGGACAGAGAAGAGACATCTAAAGAGGAGCAGGAGGGAACATAAAGAGACAGAGAGGATGAGCGGTGAGGTGGACAGAGAAGAGACATCTAAAGAGGAGCAGCAGGGAACATGGAGGAACCGAGAGGATGAGCGGTGAGGTGGACAGAGAAGAGACATCTAAAGAGGAGCAGCAGGGAACATGGAGGAACCGAGAAGATGAGCGGTGAGGTGGACAGAGAAGAGACATCTAAAGAGGAACAGGAGGGAACATGGAGGAACCGAGAGGATGAGCGGTGAGGTGGACAGAGAGGTGGACAGAGAAGAGACATCTAAAGAGGAGCAGGAGGGAACATGGAGGAACCGAGAGGATGAGCGGTGAGGTGGACAGAGAAGAGACATCTAAAGAGGAGCAGGAGGGAACATGGAGGAACCGAGAGGATGAGCGGTGAGGTGGACAGAGAAGAGACATCTAAAGAGGAACAGGAGGGAACATGGAGGAACCGAGAGGATGAGCGGTGAGGTGGACAGAGAAGAGACATCTAAAGAGGAGCAGGAGGGAACATAAAGAGACAGAGAGGATGAGCGGTGAGGTGGACAGAAGAGACATCTAAAGAGGAGCAGGAGGGAACATAAAGAGACAGAGAGGATGAGCGGTGAGGTGGACAGAGAAGAGACATCTAAAGAGGAGCAGGAGGGAACATGCAGGGACAGAGAGGACGTGCGGTGAGGTGGACAGAGAAGAGACATCTAAAGAGGAGCAGGAGGGAACATAAAGAGACAGAGAGGATGAGCGGTGAGGTGGACAGAGAAGAGACATCTAAAGAGGAACAGGAGGGAACATGGAGGAACCGAGAGGATGAGCGGTGAGGTGGACAGAGAAGAGACATCTAAAGAGGAACAGGAGGGAACATGGAGGAACCGAGAGGATGAGCGGTGAGGTGGACAGAGAAGAGACATCTAAAGAGGAGCAGGAGGGAACATGGAGGAACCGAGAGAATGAGCGGTGAGGTGGACAGAGAAGAGACATCTAAAGAGGAACAGGAGGGAACATAAAGAGACAGAGAGGATGAGCGGTGAGGTGGACAGAGAAGAGACATCTAAAGAGGAGCAGGAGGGAACATGGAGGAACCGAGAGGATGAGCGGTGAGGTGGACAGAGAAGAGACATCTAAAGAGGAGCAGGAGGGAACATGAGGAACCGAGAGAATGAGCGGTGAGGTGGACAGAGAAGAGACATCTAAAGAGGAAACCAGGAGGGAACATAAAGAGACAGAGAGGATGAGCGGTGAGGTGGACAGAGAAGAGACATCTAAGAGGAGCAGGAGGGAACATGCAGGGACAGGAGAGGACGTGCGGTGTCCCAGAACCTGTGTGACTGTTGAGAATCATCCCTTTAAGGTCTGACAAGTCCTTGTAAGTCCTGCAGATGGAATCAACAAAGTGGTTGGAGAAGTTGCTACTTGCCGATGTACCCCACTGTTCCTTTTGTTCATGGGTTGAGGAGCCAGATCTGCTAAGTGGTTTAACCTTGATCCGGTACTACTGGATCAGGCGTTCTATGATCTCTTCTAGCATCAAACAGAACTTCATGGCAGAAAGTCACGCAACACAAGTAAAGTCAATGTTCTATGTTTCAAGGTTGTAAGAATCCCCATAGCAGGGTGCAGTGCATATCTGGACAGGCCCCCCTTCTGGTGGTCTCCCTAGCCTCAACTCCAAGCCTTCTGTCTACTCACATAACTAACAGACTTTCCCAATCTCTAAACCACCTTCTATGACACAAAGAAACATTGCTGGAAACCATTACGCTTAAGCGCAAAATGCACTTATATACCTGGTCATTGAGAAACCACTGTACTGTGGCTTTAAGAAAATGGCAAGTTAACATGGTTTCTTTTTAGGTTATTCTGGACTCTGTGCCTTGCTGAACTGCACCATCACATTACCAGGGATACTGGGACAACCTCTTGTGTTGGGACCTAGAGAGCTTCTACCACTCCGAGCCTTATGACAAGTGTTCTAGCGGTAACATGAGCCCCCTAGGTCATCACAGATAAGCAGAGAGGGGGACAGAGAAGAGGCTTCTAAAGAGGAACAGGTGGTAACAAGCATGGACAGAGAATGGGCAGGGAAGTGGACAGAGAAGAGACACAGGAGGGACCATGCAGAATGATGAATCAACATAGAGACTTCTGAAGATAAAAGACATACAGAACTGAGCTCCTCCTGAGGGTGGGGACACAGAACTGAGCTCCTCCTGAGGGTGGGGATACAAAGAACTGAGCTCCTCCTCAGAGTGGGGACACACAGAACTGAGCTCCTCCTGAGGGTGGGGACACAGAACTGAGCTCCTCCTGAGGGTGGGGACACACAGAACTGAGCTCCTCCTCAGAGTGGGGACACACAGAACTGAGCTCCTCCTCAGGGTGGACACACAGAACTGAGCTCCTCCTCAGGGTGGACACACAGAACTGAGCTCCTCCTCAGAGTGGGGATACAAAGAACTGAGCTCCTCCTGAGGTTGGGGACACACAGAACTGAGCTCCTCCTGAGGTTGGGGACACACAGAACTGAGCTCCTCCTGAGGGTGGGGACACACAGAACTGAGCTCCTCCTGAGGTTGGGGACACACAGAACTGAGCTCCTCCTGAGGGTGGGGACACACAGAACTGAGCTCCTCCTGAGGTTGGGGACACACAGAACTGAGCTCCTCCTGAGGTTGGGGACACACAGAACCGAGCTCCTCCTGAGGTTGGGGACACACAGAACTGAGCTCCTCCTGAGGTTGGGGACACACAGAACTGAGCTCCTCCTGAGGTTGGGGACACACAGAACTGAGCTCCTCCTGAGGTTGGGGACACACAGAACCGAGCTCCTCCTGAGGTTGGGGACACACAGAACTGAGCTCCTCCTGAGGTTGGGGACACACAGAACTGAGCTCCTCCTGAGGTTGGGGACACATAGAACTGAGCTCCTCCGGAGGTTGGGGACACACAGAACTGAGCTCCTCCTGAGGTTGGGGACACACAGAACTGAGCTCCTCCTGAGGTTGGGGACACACAGAACTGAGCTCCTCCTGAGGTTGGGGACACACAGAACTGAGCTCCTCCTGAGGTTGGGGACACACAGAGCTCTTTGGCTCTGAGACCTGGAGACACTTACTGGCTTTCACCAAGCAGAGATCACAGCTGAACAGGACGAGCACAGCCGGACTCAGGTACATGGGGATATGGGCCATCTCGGGGAGGCTGTGGCCCCACACAAAGCCTTGGGATCTCCGGCTCAGGAACGAGATACAAGTCATTGGAACTTTAGGTGTGGACAATCCGTATCAGGTAATGACTACATCCTATGAGAGGAGGAGAGGAGGATGTCTGTGCACGACTCCATCCACATCGGGGGGATCGGGAGGCCTGGAACATAGGACCCCTGATTAGTATGCAGCCCACCTGCGGGGAGAGAAGAACAATAACCACTTAGGGGGACACTTATTCATTAAAAAGGGGATTTTACATAGGAAAATATTTTATTCGCAATGGCCATTCTCCACCCGATACACCAGGGGGCGGGGAGGGTGTGTGTGTGTGTGTGGGGGGGGAGGGTGAGTGTGTGTGGGGGGGGGGGGGGAGGGGGCGGGGAGGGTGAGTGTGT
>NW_027209643.1:0-14761 GCF_027789765.1 Dendropsophus ebraccatus | reverse complement strand
CTTTTTACCCTGCAGAAGAAAAAACTCGGGCTCTGGGTACTCCTATGCCTTTAATGGTGTAAGCCAAATTTGATTGGCTAGCTTTTGCATTTTTCTGGCTTGTTTCTAGTGCGGAATTAGAATTCAACAGGCAGGCCCTAGGCACCCAGGATCGGCTTTAGTTTCACGTGTATCTCTTAAGCCGGCAGAGAAAACCCACCTGATATGCGCTCCACACAATTGAATAGAGACGCCGTTGATTTTCTATGGGAATTGCAGAAATGACTTCTAAGCCTCAAAATAATGACTTTTTTTCCTAAGGTGGTAGGAATGAAACTCAGTGCGGGCTGGATGGGGTCCCCCCTGGGCACCGCAGACCTAAGCTTGTTTAACTCCTACCTCTTAAAGGGACCGAGAAAAAAATGACCTTTTCTGCACTCCAATGTAAGTCAATGGGGCGATTTTTTGGCTATGTGCTAGAAATGAAATTCAGTGCGGATTGGATGACAGGCACCCTAGGCACCCAGGATCGGCTTTAGTTTCACGTGTATCTCTTAAGCCGGCAGAGAAAACCCACCTGATATGCGCTCCACACAATTGAATAGAGACGCCGTTGATTTTCTATGGGAATTGCAGAAATGACTTCTAAGCCTCAAAATAATGACTTTTTTTCCTAAGGTGGTAGGAATGAAACTCAGTGCGGGCTGGATGGGGTCCCCCCTGGGCACCGCAGACCTAAGCTTGTTTAACTCCTACCTCTTAAAGGGACCCAAAAAAAATGACCTTTTCTGCACTCCAATGTAAGTCAATGGGGCGATTTTTTGGCTATGTGCTAGAAATGAAATTCAGTGCGGATTGGATGACAGGCACCCTAGGCACCCAGGATCGGCTTTAGTTTCACGTGTATCTCTTAAGCCGGCAGAGAAAACCCACCTGATATGCGCTCCACACAATTGAATAGAGACGCCGTTGATTTTCTATGGGAATTGCAGAAATGACTTCTAAGCCTCAAAATAATGACTTTTTTTCCTAAGGTGGTAGGAATGAAACTCAGTGTGGGCTGGATGGGGTCCCCCCTGGGCACCGCAGACCTAAGCTTGTTTAACTCCTACCTCTTAAAGGGACCGAGAAAAAATGACCTTTCTGCACTCCAATGTAAGTCAATGGGGCGATTTTTTGGCTATGTGCTAGAAATGAAATTCAGTGCGGATGGATGACAGGCACCCTAGGCACCCAATCGGTTAGTTTCACGTGTATCTCTTAAGCCGGCAGAAAAACCCACCTGATAGCGCTCCACACAATTTTATTAGGGAGATTCTAAGAAATTGTTCTGAAATGAGAATTGCTATGCTAAATACTTCAAGGGAAATAATTTTTTTCTAGGTGGTAGAATGAAACTCAGTGCGGGGGCTGGATGGATGTGGTCCCCCCTGCACAGAGTGATTGCCTGTAAACTCCTACCTCTTAGATTAAAGTGACTTTTGACTCCAATGCATGTACCTAATGGGGCGATTTTTTGGCTATGTGCTAGAAATGAAATTCAGTGCGGATTGGATGACAGGCACCCTAGGCACCCAGGATCGGCTTTAGTTTCACGTGTATCTCTTAAGCCGGCAGAGAAAACCACCTGATATGCGCTCCACACAATTGAATAGAGACGCCGTTGATTTTCTATGGGAATTGCAGAAATGACTTCTAAGCCTCAAAATAATGACTTTTTTTCCTAAGGTGGTAGGAATGAAACTCAGTGCGGGCTGGATGGGTCCCCCCTGGGCACCGCAGACCTAAGCTTGTTTAACTCCTACCTCTTAAAGGGACCGAGAAAAAATGACCTTTTCTGCACTCCAATGTAAGTCAATGGGGCGATTTTTTGGCTATGTGCTAGAAATGAAATTCAGTGCGGATTGGATGACAGGCACCCTAGGCACCCAGGATCGGCTTTAGTTTCACGTGTATCTCTTAAGCCGGCAGAGAAAACCCACCTGATATGCGCTCCACACAATTGAATAGAGACGCCGTTGATTTTCTATGGGAATTGCAGAAATGACTTCTAAGCCTCAAAATAATGACTTTTTTTCCTAAGGTGGTAGGAATGAAACTCAGTGCGGGCTGGATGGGGTCCCCCCTGGGCACCGCAGACCTAAGCTTGTTTAACTCCTACCTCTTAAAGGGACCGAGAAAAAATGACCTTTTCTGCACTCCAATGTAAGTCAATGGGGCGATTTTTTGGCTATGTGCTAGAAATGAAATTCAGTGCGGATTGGATGACAGGCACCCTAGGCACCCAGGATCGGCTTTAGTTTCACGTGTATCTCTTAAGCCGGCAGAGAAAACCCACCTGATATGCGCTCCACACAATTGAATAGAGACGCCGTTGATTTTCTATGGGAATTGCAGAAATGACTTCTAAGCCTCAAAATAATGACTTTTTTTCCTAAGGTGGTAGGAATGAAACTCAGTGCGGGCTGGATGGGGTCCCCCCTGGGCACCGCAGACCTAAGCTTGTTTAACTCCTACCTCTTAAAGGGACCGAGAAAAAATGACCTTTTCTGCACTCCAATGTAAGTCAATGGGGCGATTTTTTGGCTATGTGCTAGAAATGAAATTCAGTGCGGATTGGATGACAGGCACCCTAGGCACCCAGGATCGGCTTTAGTTTCACGTGTATCTCTTAAGCCGGCAGAGAAAACCCACCTGATATGCGCTCCACACAATTGAATAGAGACGCCGTTGATTTTCTATGGGAATTGCAGAAATGACTTCTAAGCCTCAAAATAATGACTTTTTTTCCTAAGGTGGTAGGAATGAAACTCAGTGCGGGCTGGATGGGGTCCCCCCTGGGCACCGCAGACCTAAGCTTGTTTAACTCCTACCTCTTAAAGGGACCGAGAAAAAATGACCTTTTCTGCACTCCAATGTAAGTCAATGGGGCGATTTTTTGGCTATGTGCTAGAAATGAAATTCAGTGCGGATTGGATGACAGGCACCCTAGGCACCCAGGATCGGCTTTAGTTTCACGTGTATCTCTTAAGCCGGCAGAGAAAACCCACCTGATATGCGCTCCACACAATTGAATAGAGACGCCGTTGATTTTCTATGGGAATTGCAGAAATGACTTCTAAGCCTCAAAATAATGACTTTTTTTCCTAAGGTGGTAGGAATGAAACTCAGTGCGGGCTGGATGGGGTCCCCCCTGGGCACCGCAGACCTAAGCTTGTTTAACTCCTACCTCTTAAAGGGACCGAGAAAAAATGACCTTTTCTGCACTCCAATGTAAGTCAATGGGGCGATTTTTTGGCTATGTGCTAGAAATGAAATTCAGTGCGGATTGGATGACAGGCACCCTAGGCACCCAGGATCGGCTTTAGTTTCACGTGTATCTCTTAAGCCGGCAGAGAAAACCCACCTGATATGCGCTCCACACAATTGAATAGAGACGCCGTTGATTTTCTATGGGAATTGCAGAAATGACTTCTAAGCCTCAAAATAATGACTTTTTTTCCTAAGGTGGTAGGAATGAAACTCAGTGCGGGCTGGATGGGGTCCCCCCTGGGCACCGCAGACCTAAGCTTGTTTAACTCCTACCTCTTAAAGGGACCGAGAAAAAATGACCTTTTCTGCACTCCAATGTAAGTCAATGGGGCGATTTTTTGGCTATGTGCTAGAAATGAAATTCAGTGCGGATTGGATGACAGGCACCCTAGGCACCCAGGATCGGCTTTAGTTTCACGTGTATCTCTTAAGCCGGCAGAGAAAACCCACCTGATATGCGCTCCACACAATTGAATAGAGACGCCGTTGATTTTCTATGGGAATTGCAGAAATGACTTCTAAGCCTCAAAATAATGACTTTTTTTCCTAAGGTGGTAGGAATGAAACTCAGTGCGGGCTGGATGGGGTCCCCCCTGGGCACCGCAGACCTAAGCTTGTTTAACTCCTACCTCTTAAAGGGACCGAGAAAAAATGACCTTTTCTGCACTCCAATGTAAGTCAATGGGGCGATTTTTTGGCTATGTGCTAGAAATGAAATTCAGTGCGGATTGGATGACAGGCACCCTAGGCACCCAGGATCGGCTTTAGTTTCACGTGTATCTCTTAAGCCGGCAGAGAAAACCCACCTGATATGCGCTCCACACAATTGAATAGAGACGCCGTTGATTTTCTATGGGAATTGCAGAAATGACTTCTAAGCCTCAAAATAATGACTTTTTTTCCTAAGGTGGTAGGAATGAAACTCAGTGCGGGCTGGATGGGGTCCCCCCTGGGCACCGCAGACCTAAGCTTGTTTAACTCCTACCTCTTAAAGGGACCGAGAAAAAATGACCTTTTCTGCACTCCAATGTAAGTCAATGGGGCGATTTTTTGGCTATGTGCTAGAAATGAAATTCAGTGCGGATTGGATGACAGGCACCCTAGGCACCCAGGATCGGCTTTAGTTTCACGTGTATCTCTTAAGCCGGCAGAGAAAACCCACCTGATATGCGCTCCACACAATTGAATAGAGACGCCGTTGATTTTCTATGGGAATTGCAGAAATGACTTCTAAGCCTCAAAATAATGACTTTTTTTCCTAAGGTGGTAGGAATGAAACTCAGTGCGGGCTGGATGGGGTCCCCCCTGGGCACCGCAGACCTAAGCTTGTTTAACTCCTACCTCTTAAAGGGACCGAGAAAAAATGACCTTTTCTGCACTCCAATGTAAGTCAATGGGGCGATTTTTTGGCTATGTGCTAGAAATGAAATTCAGTGCGGATTGGATGACAGGCACCCTAGGCACCCAGGATCGGCTTTAGTTTCACGTGTATCTCTTAAGCCGGCAGAGAAAACCCACCTGATATGCGCTCCACACAATTGAATAGAGACGCCGTTGATTTTCTATGGGAATTGCAGAAATGACTTCTAAGCCTCAAAATAATGACTTTTTTTCCTAAGGTGGTAGGAATGAAACTCAGTGCGGGCTGGATGGGGTCCCCCCTGGGCACCGCAGACCTAAGCTTGTTTAACTCCTACCTCTTAAAGGGACCGAGAAAAAATGACCTTTTCTGCACTCCAATGTAAGTCAATGGGGCGATTTTTTGGCTATGTGCTAGAAATGAAATTCAGTGCGGATTGGATGACAGGCACCCTAGGCACCCAGGATCGGCTTTAGTTTCACGTGTATCTCTTAAGCCGGCAGAGAAAACCCACCTGATATGCGCTCCACACAATTGAATAGAGACGCCGTTGATTTTCTATGGGAATTGCAGAAATGACTTCTAAGCCTCAAAATAATGACTTTTTTTCCTAAGGTGGTAGGAATGAAACTCAGTGCGGGCTGGATGGGGTCCCCCCTGGGCACCGCAGACCTAAGCTTGTTTAACTCCTACCTCTTAAAGGGACCGAGAAAAAATGACCTTTTCTGCACTCCAATGTAAGTCAATGGGGCGATTTTTTGGCTATGTGCTAGAAATGAAATTCAGTGCGGATTGGATGACAGGCACCCTAGGCACCCAGGATCGGCTTTAGTTTCACGTGTATCTCTTAAGCCGGCAGAGAAAACCCACCTGATATGCGCTCCACACAATTGAATAGAGACGCCGTTGATTTTCTATGGGAATTGCAGAAATGACTTCTAAGCCTCAAAATAATGACTTTTTTTCCTAAGGTGGTAGGAATGAAACTCAGTGCGGGCTGGATGGGGTCCCCCCTGGGCACCGCAGACCTAAGCTTGTTTAACTCCTACCTCTTAAAGGGACCGAGAAAAAATGACCTTTTCTGCACTCCAATGTAAGTCAATGGGGCGATTTTTTGGCTATGTGCTAGAAATGAAATTCAGTGCGGATTGGATGACAGGCACCCTAGGCACCCAGGATCGGCTTTAGTTTCACGTGTATCTCTTAAGCCGGCAGAGAAAACCCACCTGATATGCGCTCCACACAATTGAATAGAGACGCCGTTGATTTTCTATGGGAATTGCAGAAATGACTTCTAAGCCTCAAAATAATGACTTTTTTTCCTAAGGTGGTAGGAATGAAACTCAGTGCGGGCTGGATGGGGTCCCCCCTGGGCACCGCAGACCTAAGCTTGTTTAACTCCTACCTCTTAAAGGGACCGAGAAAAAATGACCTTTTCTGCACTCCAATGTAAGTCAATGGGGCGATTTTTTGGCTATGTGCTAGAAATGAAATTCAGTGCGGATTGGATGACAGGCACCCTAGGCACCCAGGATCGGCTTTAGTTTCACGTGTATCTCTTAAGCCGGCAGAGAAAACCCACCTGATATGCGCTCCACACAATTGAATAGAGACGCCGTTGATTTTCTATGGGAATTGCAGAAATGACTTCTAAGCCTCAAAATAATGACTTTTTTTCCTAAGGTGGTAGGAATGAAACTCAGTGCGGGCTGGATGGGGTCCCCCCTGGGCACCGCAGACCTAAGCTTGTTTAACTCCTACCTCTTAAAGGGACCGAGAAAAAATGACCTTTTCTGCACTCCAATGTAAGTCAATGGGGCGATTTTTTGGCTATGTGCTAGAAATGAAATTCAGTGCGGATTGGATGACAGGCACCCTAGGCACCCAGGATCGGCTTTAGTTTCACGTGTATCTCTTAAGCCGGCAGAGAAAACCCACCTGATATGCGCTCCACACAATTGAATAGAGACGCCGTTGATTTTCTATGGGAATTGCAGAAATGACTTCTAAGCCTCAAAATAATGACTTTTTTTCCTAAGGTGGTAGGAATGAAACTCAGTGCGGGCTGGATGGGGTCCCCCCTGGGCACCGCAGACCTAAGCTTGTTTAACTCCTACCTCTTAAAGGGACCGAGAAAAAATGACCTTTTCTGCACTCCAATGTAAGTCAATGGGGCGATTTTTTGGCTATGTGCTAGAAATGAAATTCAGTGCGGATTGGATGACAGGCACCCTAGGCACCCAGGATCGGCTTTAGTTTCACGTGTATCTCTTAAGCCGGCAGAGAAAACCCACCTGATATGCGCTCCACACAATTGAATAGAGACGCCGTTGATTTTCTATGGGAATTGCAGAAATGACTTCTAAGCCTCAAAATAATGACTTTTTTTCCTAAGGTGGTAGGAATGAAACTCAGTGCGGGCTGGATGGGGTCCCCCCTGGGCACCGCAGACCTAAGCTTGTTTAACTCCTACCTCTTAAAGGGACCGAGAAAAAATGACCTTTTCTGCACTCCAATGTAAGTCAATGGGGCGATTTTTTGGCTATGTGCTAGAAATGAAATTCAGTGCGGATTGGATGACAGGCACCCTAGGCACCCAGGATCGGCTTTAGTTTCACGTGTATCTCTTAAGCCGGCAGAGAAAACCCACCTGATATGCGCTCCACACAATTGAATAGAGACGCCGTTGATTTTCTATGGGAATTGCAGAAATGACTTCTAAGCCTCAAAATAATGACTTTTTTTCCTAAGGTGGTAGGAATGAAACTCAGTGCGGGCTGGATGGGGTCCCCCCTGGGCACCGCAGACCTAAGCTTGTTTAACTCCTACCTCTTAAAGGGACCGAGAAAAAATGACCTTTTCTGCACTCCAATGTAAGTCAATGGGGCGATTTTTTGGCTATGTGCTAGAAATGAAATTCAGTGCGGATTGGATGACAGGCACCCTAGGCACCCAGGATCGGCTTTAGTTTCACGTGTATCTCTTAAGCCGGCAGAGAAAACCCACCTGATATGCGCTCCACACAATTGAATAGAGACGCCGTTGATTTTCTATGGGAATTGCAGAAATGACTTCTAAGCCTCAAAATAATGACTTTTTTTCCTAAGGTGGTAGGAATGAAACTCAGTGCGGGCTGGATGGGGTCCCCCCTGGGCACCGCAGACCTAAGCTTGTTTAACTCCTACCTCTTAAAGGGACCGAGAAAAAATGACCTTTTCTGCACTCCAATGTAAGTCAATGGGGCGATTTTTTGGCTATGTGCTAGAAATGAAATTCAGTGCGGATTGGATGACAGGCACCCTAGGCACCCAGGATCGGCTTTAGTTTCACGTGTATCTCTTAAGCCGGCAGAGAAAACCCACCTGATATGCGCTCCACACAATTGAATAGAGACGCCGTTGATTTTCTATGGGAATTGCAGAAATGACTTCTAAGCCTCAAAATAATGACTTTTTTTCCTAAGGTGGTAGGAATGAAACTCAGTGCGGGCTGGATGGGGTCCCCCCTGGGCACCGCAGACCTAAGCTTGTTTAACTCCTACCTCTTAAAGGGACCGAGAAAAAATGACCTTTTCTGCACTCCAATGTAAGTCAATGGGGCGATTTTTTGGCTATGTGCTAGAAATGAAATTCAGTGCGGATTGGATGACAGGCACCCTAGGCACCCAGGATCGGCTTTAGTTTCACGTGTATCTCTTAAGCCGGCAGAGAAAACCCACCTGATATGCGCTCCACACAATTGAATAGAGACGCCGTTGATTTTCTATGGGAATTGCAGAAATGACTTCTAAGCCTCAAAATAATGACTTTTTTTCCTAAGGTGGTAGGAATGAAACTCAGTGCGGGCTGGATGGGGTCCCCCCTGGGCACCGCAGACCTAAGCTTGTTTAACTCCTACCTCTTAAAGGGACCGAGAAAAAATGACCTTTTCTGCACTCCAATGTAAGTCAATGGGGCGATTTTTTGGCTATGTGCTAGAAATGAAATTCAGTGCGGATTGGATGACAGGCACCCTAGGCACCCAGGATCGGCTTTAGTTTCACGTGTATCTCTTAAGCCGGCAGAGAAAACCCACCTGATATGCGCTCCACACAATTGAATAGAGACGCCGTTGATTTTCTATGGGAATTGCAGAAATGACTTCTAAGCCTCAAAATAATGACTTTTTTTCCTAAGGTGGTAGGAATGAAACTCAGTGCGGGCTGGATGGGGTCCCCCCTGGGCACCGCAGACCTAAGCTTGTTTAACTCCTACCTCTTAAAGGGACCGAGAAAAAATGACCTTTTCTGCACTCCAATGTAAGTCAATGGGGCGATTTTTTGGCTATGTGCTAGAAATGAAATTCAGTGCGGATTGGATGACAGGCACCCTAGGCACCCAGGATCGGCTTTAGTTTCACGTGTATCTCTTAAGCCGGCAGAGAAAACCCACCTGATATGCGCTCCACACAATTGAATAGAGACGCCGTTGATTTTCTATGGGAATTGCAGAAATGACTTCTAAGCCTCAAAATAATGACTTTTTTTCCTAAGGTGGTAGGAATGAAACTCAGTGCGGGCTGGATGGGGTCCCCCCTGGGCACCGCAGACCTAAGCTTGTTTAACTCCTACCTCTTAAAGGGACCGAGAAAAAATGACCTTTTCTGCACTCCAATGTAAGTCAATGGGGCGATTTTTTGGCTATGTGCTAGAAATGAAATTCAGTGCGGATTGGATGACAGGCACCCTAGGCACCCAGGATCGGCTTTAGTTTCACGTGTATCTCTTAAGCCGGCAGAGAAAACCCACCTGATATGCGCTCCACACAATTGAATAGAGACGCCGTTGATTTTCTATGGGAATTGCAGAAATGACTTCTAAGCCTCAAAATAATGACTTTTTTTCCTAAGGTGGTAGGAATGAAACTCAGTGCGGGCTGGATGGGGTCCCCCCTGGGCACCGCAGACCTAAGCTTGTTTAACTCCTACCTCTTAAAGGGACCGAGAAAAAATGACCTTTTCTGCACTCCAATGTAAGTCAATGGGGCGATTTTTTGGCTATGTGCTAGAAATGAAATTCAGTGCGGATTGGATGACAGGCACCCTAGGCACCCAGGATCGGCTTTAGTTTCACGTGTATCTCTTAAGCCGGCAGAGAAAACCCACCTGATATGCGCTCCACACAATTGAATAGAGACGCCGTTGATTTTCTATGGGAATTGCAGAAATGACTTCTAAGCCTCAAAATAATGACTTTTTTTCCTAAGGTGGTAGGAATGAAACTCAGTGCGGGCTGGATGGGGTCCCCCCTGGGCACCGCAGACCTAAGCTTGTTTAACTCCTACCTCTTAAAGGGACCGAGAAAAAATGACCTTTTCTGCACTCCAATGTAAGTCAATGGGGCGATTTTTTGGCTATGTGCTAGAAATGAAATTCAGTGCGGATTGGATGACAGGCACCCTAGGCACCCAGGATCGGCTTTAGTTTCACGTGTATCTCTTAAGCCGGCAGAGAAAACCCACCTGATATGCGCTCCACACAATTGAATAGAGACGCCGTTGATTTTCTATGGGAATTGCAGAAATGACTTCTAAGCCTCAAAATAATGACTTTTTTTCCTAAGGTGGTAGGAATGAAACTCAGTGCGGGCTGGATGGGGTCCCCCCTGGGCACCGCAGACCTAAGCTTGTTTAACTCCTACCTCTTAAAGGGACCGAGAAAAAATGACCTTTTCTGCACTCCAATGTAAGTCAATGGGGCGATTTTTTGGCTATGTGCTAGAAATGAAATTCAGTGCGGATTGGATGACAGGCACCCTAGGCACCCAGGATCGGCTTTAGTTTCACGTGTATCTCTTAAGCCGGCAGAGAAAACCCACCTGATATGCGCTCCACACAATTGAATAGAGACGCCGTTGATTTTCTATGGGAATTGCAGAAATGACTTCTAAGCCTCAAAATAATGACTTTTTTTCCTAAGGTGGTAGGAATGAAACTCAGTGCGGGCTGGATGGGGTCCCCCCTGGGCACCGCAGACCTAAGCTTGTTTAACTCCTACCTCTTAAAGGGACCGAGAAAAAATGACCTTTTCTGCACTCCAATGTAAGTCAATGGGGCGATTTTTTGGCTATGTGCTAGAAATGAAATTCAGTGCGGATTGGATGACAGGCACCCTAGGCACCCAGGATCGGCTTTAGTTTCACGTGTATCTCTTAAGCCGGCAGAGAAAACCCACCTGATATGCGCTCCACACAATTGAATAGAGACGCCGTTGATTTTCTATGGGAATTGCAGAAATGACTTCTAAGCCTCAAAATAATGACTTTTTTTCCTAAGGTGGTAGGAATGAAACTCAGTGCGGGCTGGATGGGGTCCCCCCTGGGCACCGCAGACCTAAGCTTGTTTAACTCCTACCTCTTAAAGGGACCGAGAAAAAATGACCTTTTCTGCACTCCAATGTAAGTCAATGGGGCGATTTTTTGGCTATGTGCTAGAAATGAAATTCAGTGCGGATTGGATGACAGGCACCCTAGGCACCCAGGATCGGCTTTAGTTTCACGTGTATCTCTTAAGCCGGCAGAGAAAACCCACCTGATATGCGCTCCACACAATTGAATAGAGACGCCGTTGATTTTCTATGGGAATTGCAGAAATGACTTCTAAGCCTCAAAATAATGACTTTTTTTCCTAAGGTGGTAGGAATGAAACTCAGTGCGGGCTGGATGGGGTCCCCCCTGGGCACCGCAGACCTAAGCTTGTTTAACTCCTACCTCTTAAAGGGACCGAGAAAAAATGACCTTTTCTGCACTCCAATGTAAGTCAATGGGGCGATTTTTTGGCTATGTGCTAGAAATGAAATTCAGTGCGGATTGGATGACAGGCACCCTAGGCACCCAGGATCGGCTTTAGTTTCACGTGTATCTCTTAAGCCGGCAGAGAAAACCCACCTGATATGCGCTCCACACAATTGAATAGAGACGCCGTTGATTTTCTATGGGAATTGCAGAAATGACTTCTAAGCCTCAAAATAATGACTTTTTTTCCTAAGGTGGTAGGAATGAAACTCAGTGCGGGCTGGATGGGGTCCCCCCTGGGCACCGCAGACCTAAGCTTGTTTAACTCCTACCTCTTAAAGGGACCGAGAAAAAATGACCTTTTC
The DNA here is from genome assembly GCF_027789765.1 of Dendropsophus ebraccatus. Lineage (NCBI taxonomy): Eukaryota > Metazoa > Chordata > Amphibia > Anura > Hylidae > Dendropsophus > Dendropsophus ebraccatus. The sequence goes on along the minus strand of NW_027209643.1, from coordinate 2,976 downwards.
TGCACTCCAATGTAAGTCAATGGGGCGATTTTTTGGCTATGTGCTAGAAATGAAATTCAGTGCGGATTGGATGACAGGCACCCTAGGCACCCAGGATCGGCTTTAGTTTCACGTGTATCTCTTAAGCCGGCAGAGAAAACCCACCTGATATGCGCTCCACACAATTGAATAGAGACGCCGTTGATTTTCTATGGGAATTGCAGAAATGACTTCTAAGCCTCAAAATAATGACTTTTTTTCCTAAGGTGGTAGGAATGAAACTCAGTGCGGGCTGGATGGGGTCCCCCCTGGGCACCGCAGACCTAAGCTTGTTTAACTCCTACCTCTTAAAGGGACCGAGAAAAAATGACCTTTTCTGCACTCCAATGTAAGTCAATGGGGCGATTTTTTGGCTATGTGCTAGAAATGAAATTCAGTGCGGATTGGATGACAGGCACCCTAGGCACCCAGGATCGGCTTTAGTTTCACGTGTATCTCTTAAGCCGGCAGAGAAAACCCACCTGATATGCGCTCCACACAATTGAATAGAGACGCCGTTGATTTTCTATGGGAATTGCAGAAATGACTTCTAAGCCTCAAAATAATGACTTTTTTTCCTAAGGTGGTAGGAATGAAACTCAGTGCGGGCTGGATGGGGTCCCCCTGGGCACCGCAGACCTAAGCTTGTTTAACTCCTACCTCTTAAAGGGACCGAGAAAAAATGACCTTTTCTGCACTCCAATGTAAGTCAATGGGGCGATTTTTTGGCTATGTGCTAGAAATGAAATTCAGTGCGGATTGGATGACAGGCACCCTAGGCACCCAGGATCGGCTTTAGTTTCACGTGTATCTCTTAAGCCGGCAGAGAAAACCCACCTGATATGCGCTCCACACAATTGAATAGAGACGCCGTTGATTTTCTATGGGAATTGCAGAAATGACTTCTAAGCCTCAAAATAATGACTTTTTTTCCTAAGGTGGTAGGAATGAAACTCAGTGCGGGCTGGATGGGGTCCCCCCTGGGCACCGCAGACCTAAGCTTGTTTAACTCCTACCTCTTAAAGGGACCGAGAAAAAATGACCTTTTCTGCACTCCAATGTAAGTCAATGGGGCGATTTTTTGGCTATGTGCTAGAAATGAAATTCAGTGCGGATTGGATGACAGGCACCCTAGGCACCCAGGATCGGCTTTAGTTTCACGTGTATCTCTTAAGCCGGCAGAGAAAATCCACCTGATATGCGCTCCACACAATTGAATAGAGACGCCGTTGATTTTCTATGGGAATTGCAGAAATGACTTCTAAGCCTCAAAATAATGACTTTTTTTCCTAAGGTGGTAGGAATGAAAATCAGTGCGGGCTGGATGGGGTCCCCCCTGGGCACCGCAGACCTAAGCTTGTTTAACTCCTACCTCTTAAAGGGACCGAGAAAAAATGACCTTTTCTGCACTCCAATGTAAGTCAATGGGGCGATTTTTTGGCTATGTGCTAGAAATGAAATGCAGTGCGGATTGGATGACAGGCACCCTAGGCACCCAGGATCGGCTTTAGTTTCACGTGTATCTCTTAAGCCGGCAGAGAAAACCCACCTGATATGCGCTCCACACATTGAATAGAGACGCCATTGATTTTCTATGGGAATTGCAGAAATGACTTCTAAGCCTCAAAATAATGACTTTTTTCCTAAGGTGGTAGGAATGAAACTCAGTGGGCTGGATGGGGTCCCCCCTGGGCACCGCAGACCTAAGCTTGTTTAACTCCTACCTCTTAAGGGACCGAGAAAAATGACCTTTTCTGCACTCCAATGTAAGTCAATGTGCGTTTTTTGGCTATGTGCTAGAAATGAAATTCAGTGCGGATTGGATGACAGGCACCCTAGGCACCCAGGATCGGCTTTAGTTTCACGTGTATCTCTTAAGCCGGCAGAGAAAACCCACCTGATATGCGCTCCACACATTGAATTAGAGACGCCGTTGATTTTCTATGGGAATTGCAGAAATGACTTCTAAGCCTCAAAATAATGACTTTTTTTCCTAAGGTGGTAGGAATAAACTCAGTCGGGCTGGATGGGGTCCCCCCTGGGCACCGCAGACCTAAGCTTGTTTAACTCCTACTCTTAAAGGGACCGAGAAAAATGACCTTTTCTGCACTCCATGTAGTCAATGGGGCGATTTTTTGGCTATGTGCTAGAAATGAAATTCAGTGCGGATTGGATGACGGCACCCTAGGCACCCAGGATCGGCTTTAGTTTCACGTGTATCTCTTAACCGGCAGATAAAATCACCTGATATGCGCTCCACACAATTGAATAGAGAATACCATTGATTTCTAAATAATTTAAATTTTTTATTGATAAATATTTTTTGATACAGCTATATTCGTATCAACAGTCAGTTTCACTATAACCACCAATTTTTCATTCTAACTGTTATACTATCTAAAGTAACCCTTTAGAATTAAAATTAAATAAAAAAGAAAACGTGGTGCACCATAATAGTAAAAGTCAGCTATGGATGCCGAAAAAAAAGAAAAAGAGGGTTAAACTTCCTATCTGTTATTGTTTTAATATTTCCACATTATATAAGTTTTTGAGATCTCGGACACCTCGAGAAGAAGAAGGAACTGTCTGTGACCCACCTCTGTGATTGATTTTAAATTAGATTAGATAAATAGACAACGTTAAGAGATTATATCGAAATTTTTTCCTCCAGTATGTACCAGAGGCCACATGTAACAATTTTTTATTCTTGGAAGTTTTCTTCTGCGACAAGTTCTTCTAGTTGTGTGATAATTATCCATTTCCTCCACCCAATCTTATATAAGGAACCTGCGATTTTTCCCTCATTGCAATTACAGCTTGGCTGCTGTTACTAGAAACCTATATGGAATCGTACTAAATTTTGAGGGCCTGGTATCATTATAATAGCGCCTGTTGAGGATTCAGCGCAATCTGATATTCCTGAGATTTGATTAATTCTCTTTATTACTTCCGACCAAA
>NW_027209642.1:0-14779 GCF_027789765.1 Dendropsophus ebraccatus | reverse complement strand
GTGTTTCCCCGATCCGCGCGTGTTCACACACAGCGGTCGGGGAAGATGGCCTGCTATAAATCATAGCAGGCCATCTAAGCCCTTCTCGCACGGGGGGTGGTTAACACCCCCCGTGCTTACGATCGCCGCTATAGGCTGATCAATTCAGATCAGCCAATAGCGGCGATCGGAACCTTTCCGGGTCATCGGTGACCCGATGACCCGGAAAAAAATGGCGGTCGGTGCTGTCCGAGGACGGCACCGACCGCCATTACTGTAAAAAGTAATGTTGATCGCCGTGCCACCGCGCCGATCGCCGTGAACGGCCGGCCGGCCGTCACGGCGATCGGGCCGGTGGCACGGCGATCAGAGTCCCACCAAAATAGTAAATACCTGCCCTGGACCCCTCAGCTAGGTAGCCGAGGGGTCCAGAGCAGGTATTTGTACATTACTCACCTGTCCCGGGCTCCTGATCGGCGGCTTCCGGGTTCGCGGCGTCCTCCGTCATTCCGTTCGGTCTTCGGGTCTTTCCGGCGGTCCTCGTCGTCTTCTTTCGGCTATTTTCGGCTCCAGCCCTCGTCATTTTCCGGATTTTGCGCTCTGCTGCCCCCTAGCGGCTGATATGTGTAATACACTTTATCAGCAGCTACAGGGATATTCAGAATATAGAAAAGTGTTTTTTTTTTTCCCCAATTTTTTTTTTTCTATTTTCCGCACCCTATCGCCGCTGAGTGTTGATTAGCATCGCACGAAAGTGCGCTGCTAATCAGCAACTCCTCCTTTTTGGCGTAGGGTGTTTTTTTTTCTATATTCTACTGCCACGGTCTGCTTATAAGTGCCGCACATAAGTGCGGCATTTATCAGCAACTCCTTTGTTGGCGTAGATTTTTTTTATACTTACTGTAAAAAAACACGTAAAAAACACTACATTACACCACACTACATTGAATAAAGTTTGACACTACACAACTACATACCCCATATACTAGTCCCCATATAAAGATGGCCCCCAGGGTGTTTTCGGTGTCAGAGGGATACGTTATTGCCTCCGACACCGAAACAGCCAGTGAGGATGAATGGGGGGGATCGTTCTTTCCTCCATTCATCCTCATCATCCAGTGACGTGTCTGTGGGTAGCGTAGCGTACGCTGCCCCCCAGACACGTCTTTTCCGCCAGTACCGTCCCAATAAGAGATGACGGTATGGTGTGAAATTCTACAAACTCTGTGAGCGTACCTCAGGGTACACTTACAGATTTAGGGTACATGCACACTGCGGAATGGCGAAGGATAACCCTTTGTGCATTCCGCAGCTGGCACCCGCCGGCGGACTGATGGAGGCGCGCGTCTCCATTCGTGTCATAGACTCCATGTTATGCACGGCGGATTCCGTCGTCCATCCAAAGAATGAACACGTTGGACGGAGAGCGGAATCCGCCCGTGCATAGAATGGAGTCTATGACACGGATGGAGACGTGCGCCTGCATCAGTCCGCCGGCGGGTGCCAACTGCGGAATGCACGAAGGGTTATCTGTCGCGATTCCGCAGTGTGCATGTACCCTTAGAGTGTATGTAGGAAGGAACACCCGAATCCAGCCCCCAGATGCCCACTCCCCCCCCCCCCCCCATCCTCGGAACAAGTGGGAAGATCGTCCGGGAACTGATCTTCCCACCGCTGGATAAAGGTTACCACCACCTGTACGGGGATAACATTTATACCAGCACCCCCTCTTCCGGTCCCTCGCTGCCCGAGCTACTGTAGCTTGCGGCACGATCCGAACATATCAGAAGCCGTAATAAGCCCTAATATTTTAGCAGCCATGGAGCGGACCCAGCACTTCTGGATATGAGGACCCCGTATCGCACCAGGACAACATTTCCAGGTGACGTCCCCCACACTGGAGAACAGGAGACCCCAGAAGAAGTGCAGAGTGTGGCGTAACAGGGGGATCAGGAAGGACACCATTTCCAGTGTGACACCTGTCCTGATCACCCCGGCCTCTGCATATTGGATCGCTTCAAGGCGCACCACACGTCATTGGGGTTCTACATTATCTAAATTCTGTCCCTTATTCCTATTTCAGGGGTCACGTTGGTCCGGGGATTATTCTGATCGCCATTATGGAGTCGGGAAGGAATTTTTTCCCTGTGATGAGGCTACTGTCGTCTGCCTCACGAGGGTTTTTTTGCCTTCCTCTGGATCAACACAGGTTGAATTTGATGGACACCTGTCATTTCCCAACCTTATAAACTAATAATTGGCCTAATACCCCAAAATAAATTAGAATTGTCCCTTTTTCCCAGCTAAATAGGTATGGCCGCCATTCCCATTAGAGGATGCCATGATGCAATTACAAAGCCTCTGTGCGGCCAGGACAGTAGAAACCCCCACAAGTGACCCCATTCTGGAAACTACACCCGATAAGGAATCTAACAAGGGGGGCAGCGGGGATATGGCCCCCAAGTGACGGCCACATTTGGGACGTGAAAATGAAAAAAATGGTATTTTTTATTTTCTCGGCACATGTTCTACGTAAGTGCCTGTCACCAGTGGGGTCCATATGCTCACTGCACCCCTTGTTAGATTCCTTATGGGGTGTAGTTTCCAGAATGGGGTCACTTGTCGGGGGTATCTACTGACCTGGCAGCACAGGAGCTTTGTAATTGCGACATGGCCTCCATCCTCCATTCCAGCCTCTAAATGGCGCTCTGTCCCTTTGGTGGCTTGCCCTGTGCCCATATGGCACATTATGCCCACATATGGGGTATTTTCGTAATCAGGGGAAACTACCCTACACGTTTTGTGTTAATTTTCTTTTTTAACCCCTTGTGGAAATGGAAAAAAATCAAGGCTAGACCAACATTTAGTGTAATTTTTGTAAAATTTTTACTCTAAATCATTAATCTTGTCATGATTTTTTCATTTTCACAAGGGGCTAAAAGATAAAAAAAAAAAACACTAAATGTGTAGAGCAATTTCCCCTGAGTACGGAAATACCCCACTTGTGTACATAAAGCGCCATTCGGGTGCAGGGTAAGCCTCCGAAGGGAAGGAGCGCCATTTCGTTTTTGAAGGCTGGATTTGGATGGAATGGATTTTAAGGGGCCATGTTGCATTCAAAAGGCCTCTGTGTTGCCAAGACAGTTTGAACCCCCCCACAAGTGACCCCATTATGGAAACTACACCCCTCAAGGAATGTAACAAGGGGTGTAGTGAGCATATGGACCCCACTGGTGACGGGCACAAATGTGGAACAATGTGGCGTGAAAATGAAATATTAAATTTTTTACACTATAATGTTGGTTTAGCCTTGAATTTATCATTTTCACAAGGGGTTTAAAAGAGAAAAAAAACACACAATATGTGTAGAGCAATTTCCCCCGAGTCCGTAAATACCCCACATGTGGACATAAAGCGCCATGTGGGTGCAGGGCAAGCCTCCGAAGGGAAGGAGCGCCATTTGGATTTTGGAGGTTGGATTTGGCTAGAATGGATGATGAACGCCATGTCGCATTTACAGAGCCCTCGTGCTGCCAAAACACTGGAAACCCCCACAAGTGACCCCATTCTGGAAACTGCACCCCTCAAGGAATCTAACAAGGGGGGCAGTGAGGATATGGACCCCTTGATGACGGGCACATTTGTGCCATGAAAGTGAAAAAAATGAAATTTTTTACTTTTACGTCACATTGTTCCACATTTGTGCCCGTCACCAGTGGGGTCCATATGCTCACTGTGCCCCTTGTTAGATTCCTTGAGGGGTGTAGTTTCCAGAATGGGGTCACTTGTGGGGGGTTTCCAGTGTCTTGGCAGCACGAGGGCTCTGTAAATGCGACATGGCCCTTGAAATCCATTCCAGTGAAATCCAGCTTCCAAAAGCCAATTGGCGCTCCTTCCCTTTGGAGGGCTCGTCCTGCGCCCCCTTGGCACTTTATCGCCACATGTGGGGTATTTCCGTACTCGGGAGAAACTGCGCTACACATTTTGTGTCTTTTTTTTTCCTCTTATCCCTTTAAGAAATGAAAAATTGAAGGCTAGAACAACGTTTTAGTGTAAAAAATAAATTTTCTTTTTTCACGCCATATTGTTCGGAAAATCTGTGAAGCACCTGTGGGTCCAAATGCTCACCGCACCCCTTGTTACATTCCTTGAGGGGTGTAGTTTTCTAAATGGTGTCCCTTTAGGGGTGTTTTTTAGGTTTTGGCACCCCAGAGCCTCTGCCAACCTGAAGTGGTACAGTCAGAAATGACCAAATATAACGGAGGCGTTGAAATTCACTAGGCGCTCCTTTGTATCTGAGGCTTGTGGTTGCGTCAAATAGCGCAATAGGGCCACATATGGGGTATTTCTATAAACTGCAGAAACGGGGCAATAATTATTTGGGTGCATTTCTCTGGTAATAGGTTTATAATTATGAAAAATATTGGATTACAATAAAATCTCTGCACAGAAAATTACAATTTTCAAATTTCTTACACACTTAGCTTTTATTTCTGTGACTCCCCTAAAGGGTTAAAAGACTTTATGGATATGCTTTTGCAGAGTGTGGGGGGTGCAGTTTCTGAAATGGGGTGCTTTGTGGGGCTTTCTAACATACAGGCCCCTCAAATACACTTTAAACCTGAACAGGTCCCTAAAAATATCTGATTTTGAAATTTTACTGAAAATTTGCTGCTAATGTTTTAAGCTTCCTATTGTCTAAAAAAAATTAAAGATCGTTTAATAAATGCCGCCAACATAAAGTAGACATGTTGCTAATGCTATTTAATATATAATTTATGTGGTATAACCACTTTCTGTATACGCAAAAAAGTTTCAAAGTTGGAAAAATGCAGTTTTTAACATTTTTTCACATTATTTGGGTTTTTTTCATAAAGATTTGTTATGATTATCGACTCCAATTTACCAGAAATGTAAAGTACAATATGTCACGAGAAAACAATCTCAGAATCAGCCGGATAGGTAAAAGCATCCCGAAGTTATTAATGACTAAAGTGACACTGGTCATATTCATAAAATTTGTCTCTGTCATTAAGGCCATTTCAGGCTCTGTCCTTAAGGGGTTAAGAGCGCCCTGGGTCCCTTTAAGAGCAAAATGGGTCCCTTTAAGAGCAAAATTGGTCCCTTTAAGAGCGACCTGGGTCCCTTAAAGAGCAAAATGGGTCCCTTTAAGAGCAAAATGGGTCCCTTTAAGAGCAAAATGGGTCCCTTTAAGAGCGAAATATGTCCCTTTAAGAGCGCCCTGGGTCCCTTTAAGAGCAAAATGGGTCCCTTTAAGAGCAAAATGGGTCCCTTTAAGAGCGACCTTGATCCCTTTAAGAGCGAAATATGTCCCTTTAAGAGCGAAATGTGTCCCTTTAAGAGCAAAATGGGTCCCTTTAAGAGATAAATCGGTCCCTTTAAGAGCGACCTTGGTCCCTTTAAGAGCGAGATATGTCCCTTTAAGAGCAAAATGGGTGCCTTTAAGAGCGACCTGGGGAGTGACCTTAAAGGGACGGGACCCAAGTCACTCTTAAAGGGACCCAAGTCACTCTTAAAGGTATGGGACCCAAGTCACTCTTATAGGGACGGGACCCATGTCGCTCTTAAAGGAATGGGATCCAACTTTCTCTTAAATGGAAGTCACTGGTAAAGGGGCGCTCTTTTCAAGCACTATGTATTTTCCTGGAAATGCAAATCTAGTTCAATATATACTATTTGTGTCTCTATATATATTTATCTTCCACACTCCATTGTAGTGAGAGGATTAACCATAGTGTGCACACAGCCTGAGAACAAATAGGCACTACTTCAAGCCAACGCCCTGAGGACTTAGCAATCAAGAGGAGCGCGATCAGATACCTTGTTTTATATCGCACTTAAAGGGACCCAGTTCACTCTTAACCCCTTAGGGACCAAGCCTGTTTGGGCCTTAATGACCAGGCTCATTTTTCAAAATCTGACCTGTCTCACTTTATGCTCTTATAGCTCAGTGATGCTTTAACGTATGCTAGCGATTCTGAGATAGTTTTTTCGTAACATATAGTATTTTATGTTAGTGGCAAAATTTGGTCACTGTCTTGTGTGTTTTTTGTGAAAAACATCAAAATATAATGAAAAAATTAGAAAATTTTGCACTTTACAAACTTTAAAATTCTTTGCGTCTAACAAAAGAAAGTCACATAACAAAAATTAGTTAGTAAGTCACATTAACAATATGTCCTCTTTATTATGGCTTCATTTCGTAAACATATATCACTTTTTTAGGGTGTTACGGGGCTTAGAAATGTATCAGCAAATTATCAAATTTTCATGAAATTTCCAAAACTGAATTTTTTAGGGACCAGTTCTTTTTTTAAGTTGATTTAGGAGGCTTGTATACTGGAAACCCCCATAAGTGACCCCATTTTGGAAACTAGACACCTTAAAGAATTAATCTAGGGGTATAATATAATGAGCATTTTAACCCTACAGGGGCTGGAGGAAAGTATTCACAATTAGGCCGGAAAAAATGGAAAATAGAAACTTTCCAATAATATATTTGTTAAGATTAAATGGTACCCCATATGTGGGCGTAAACCACTGTATGGGCACACAGCGGGGCTCAGAAGGGAAGGATCGCCAATTAGCTTTTTCAATGCAGATTTTGCTGAAGAAGTTTCTGAGCGCCAGGTGCATTTGCAGAGCCCCTATAGTGTCAGCAGAATAAAACCCCCCCAAAAGTCACCCCATTTTGGAAGATCACCCCTCAAAGAATAGATCTTGTGGTCCGGTGACCATTTTGACCCCACAGGTATTAGAGGAAAGTATTCAAAAGAAGACAGTAAAAATGAAAAAATAGAATTTTTCCAATAATATGTTTGTTTAGTTTGAAATTTCTCAATTTCACGAGGAACAAGAGAGAAAACTCACCCCAATATATGTAACGCAGGTTCTCCTGAGTATAACGGTACCCCATACGTGGGCATAAACCACTGTATGGGCACACATCCGGGCTCAGAAGGGAAGGAGCGCCAATTAGCATTTTCAGTGCAGATTTTGCTGTAGAAGTTTCTGAGCGCCAGGTGCGTTTGCAGTGCCCCTGTAGTGTCAGCAGAGTGAAACCCCCCCATAAGTCACCCCATTTTGGAAAGTACACCCCTCAAAGAATTCATCTTGGGGTGTGGTGACCATTTTGACCCCACAGGTATTAGAGGAAAGTATTCAAAAGAAGACAGTAAAAATGAAAAAATAGAATTTTTCCAATAATATGTTTGTTTAGTTTGAAACTTCTCAATTTCACAAGGAAGAGGGGAGAAAACTCACCCCAATATATGTAACACAGGTTCTCCTGAGTAGAACGGTACCCCATATGTGGGCGTAAACCACTGTATGGGCACACAGCAGGCCTCAGAAGGACGGGGGCGCCAATTAGCATTTTCAGTGCATGATTTTTCTGAAGAAGTTCCTGAGCGCCAGGTGCGTTTGCAGAGCCCCTGTAATGTCTGCAGAATAGAAACCCCCCCAAAAGTCACCCCATTTAGGAAAGTGCACCCCTCAAAGAATTCATCTTGGGGCGTGGTGAGCATTTTGACCCCACAGGTATTGGAGGAAAGTATTCAAAACTAGACAGTAAAAATGAAAAAAAATTGAATTTTTCCAATAACATGTTTGTTTAGTTTGAAATTTTTCAATTTCACTAGGAACAGGGGAGAAAATGCACCCCAACATTTGTAACAGAGCTTCTCCTGAGTACAATGGTACCCCATATGTGGGCATAAACTACTGTATGGGTACACAGCAGGGCTCAGAAGGGAAGGAGTGTCATTTTAGTTACAGGCAATATGTGGGTGTTTTACTGGCTATCTGGGGTGGTAATGGAGAATCTCGGGGTGTTTACTGGCTATCTGAGGTTGCGACAGGCAATCTGGTGTGGTTATGGGCAATCTGGTGTGGTTACGAGCAGTCTGTGCCAATCTGGGGTGGTTACTGGCTATCTGAGGGTGTTCACTGCCTATCTGGGGTGGTGACGGGCAATCTGGGGGTGGCGTCGGACAATCTGGGGTGGCGACGTGCAATCTGTGGTGTCGACGGGCAATCTGGGGTGGCGACGGGCAATCTGGGATGGCGATGGGCAATCTGGGGAGGTGACAGGCAATCTAGGGAGGTGACAGGCAATCTGGGGAGGTTGCGAGCAATCTGGGGTGGTGACAGGCAATTTGGGATAGCTACGGGCAGTCTGTGGCAATCTGTGGTGGTTACGGGCAATCTGTGGTGGTTACAGGCTGTCTGCGATGGTTACGGGCAATCTGGGGGGTTACGGGCAATCTGGGGGGTTACGGGCAATCTGGGAAGGAGACGGGCAATCTGGGGAGGTCACGGCCATTCCGGGGAGGTGACAGGCAATCTGGGGTGGTTACAGGTAATCCAGGGTGGTTACGGGTAAACCAGGGCACTTGACTTTGGTGACGGGTAAAAAAAGTGCCGGCACCATTTGGAACAAGCGATCAGTGGTAAATAGTATATACCGCTGATCGCTTGTACTGGGACCAAAGCTGCGCTGGTAATGCCCGTTACCGGTGGCCGCCGTTATACTGTTAATAACGGCGATCGCTGGTGAGGGGACTGGTCGGGACTGAGCCCACACTCTGCCCCGACTTCTCAGCGACCTCTGATAGCTGAGAGGAGGGGGCTGCGGGCATTACCAGCGCCGCTGCACTATTCTGCACCATCGCCATAAAGAGCTGATGGCAGCAGAATAGAGCCCATTAGTGATCGCCGTAAAAATCCGTATCGGCGGTCACTCATAACATAATACATGTATTCTCTGGGTCACTACGGTTACGGCGATACCACATTTGTGTAGGTTTTTTTTAACTATTATACTTTGGCGCAATAGAAACTATCTTCCTAGCAAAAACCCACAAAAACTGTCGCCGCATTGCAAGATCCATAGCGTTCTTATCTTTTGCGTGACAGAGCTGGTTTGGGGCTTTAATTTTTGCGGGAAGATCTGTAGTTTCTATTGATACCAAGTTTTATATGTATATGACTTTTTGATCTCTTTTGTGACGTATTTTCTAAAGTGGATTGATAAAATACAGCTATTCTGGTACTGTTTTTTGGGGGGGGGGTTTTACAGCGTGTGTCGTGCGATATAATTATTGATATAGTTTTATAGATTGGGTCGTTACGAACGTAACGATACCAAATATTTATAGGATTTGTGTTTTTGATCACTTTTATGTCACGTTTTATTGGGTATAGGGAATGTAATGCATCTTTATTATTGGGGGGGCTGTGTTGTGTTTGGTGCATATTTTTTCACTTTTTTTTACTTTTACACTAGTGTAAAATACTTTGATTACTGATACAATACATTGCAGTACCTGATGTACTGCAATGTATTGTATCATGCCTCATGCTGACAGGCAATAGCCACAGCCACCCCTGCCAGCATGAGGAAACTCCACGGTGACCCCGGGGACCTTCATTAGGACCCCGAGATCACCATGGAGACATCGGAGGACCGGACGGCGCCGCGGGACATCGCAATCACGTAAGTGACCCACGGCGCCGACCGGAACCCATTAGATGCCGCTGTCATGCTTTGACAGCGGCATTTAATGGGTTAAACTGCCCGGAGAGAATCCTCTGTTCGGAGCAGAGAATCATTAGTGGCCGCCGTGAAAAGGCAGCACGGCGGTCACTAAGGGGTTAATGTTATGGAAATTGGCACGCTCCCTAAACCTCATAAACCAACCTCTACTCGCTACAAACTCCTCACTTTCCCTTTCTTCTCTCCTTTCTCTTTTCAGCGCCTCAAACAATCGCAGAGCCTTCTCCTGAATGACCATAAGGCTCACAGGGATACGGCGTTGGTTTTGGTCTTCCAACCACAGCACTAGCAATCTTTCCATCTCAATGATAAGCCCACTGCGCTTTGTTATTACTGTGGCTTTCATAGGAGCAGATCCTTTCACATGTTCAAGAATACGATGTTTATCCTTAATAATCGTAGCGACAGTCGAATGACTAAGTCCTAATGACCGACCAATGTCTGTCGCTGTTTTCCCCTTATCATATCTCTTAATGATATCTAATTTCACCTCCATGGTGATGGCCTTCCTTTTCTTTGATGCACTGGCATCAGCAGAGTCTGGCTTATGTTTGGGAGCCATAATGAAGAGCGTTATATCATGCAGGAGCTGCCCCTTGGCTGTGTTTGAGACTCTTCAATGAGGCTCCACAGGCTCCTCTTTTGCATATTCATGTTTCCCAGGGGGCAATGCACCTAGGACTTCACTGCATTGAGCGCTTTCACTAGCAGCCGGCAGTGTTGTCGTTTGGCTGGTCTCCTTGAGTTCAGCAATCTGTTTCTCTTATTATATCATGCAGGAGACTCTTTTTCCTCAGTCTGGAACCCTGTCACTCAGTACAGTACTGTACTGTATTCTTCCACTACTGCACGTATTCGACTTATGACGGAACCGAATAAGTCGGAACATGGCGTCGGAATAAAGTGTCGTAACCACAAACATCGTAACTCGAGACCGTCGTAACCCAAGGACCACCTGTACAGACTTTTACAAAGGGTGTATAGAACAGTAAAACCCATGGTAGGACACCACACAATACCAACATGATCCGGCTGAGCAAAGATTGTAGTGCTAGGTAGTGAGGTGTGATGCCAGCTCTATGGTGGTTGGCCGAGATACAGCCGGGCCCAGTGATGTTATGTTGTGACGCCAGTGCCGCTTGGGCACACAGGTACGGTGGCACACCTGCTTTTATTTTAAAGGACCAGTTGTACCTTGTTCCCCTGTGGACAGTGTCCTGCTGGGCTGCTACGGGATCCCTTGGGATGATATCACGGTGTGCCGGAGTGGTGTACAGATCCTCCCAGAACTGCCACCCACAGAAAGGGGAAATGTCCCAGGGATGTAGTGTACACTGTGTCCCAACCCAAGTAGTGCTATGCTCTGCCGCGATATTGGAGAATGAGGTAGAAGAATACTTAGAAGAGAATACTTGTGCCAGTGTATTGACCTTTGGGTCTTTACACCACCTAATGCCCACCAGTGTCAGGTGACCTGTCCTATGAGGGTGACACAAGGCCCCATACCTTGTTATCTGGGATGAGCAGAATGCTGAGGGTTCCCTGATGACAACCGCACTGTGAGATAGAGTTCCTAGGCTCTTAGCAACTTTGCTCTATCCGGATCAGTTCCTAGCTTACTGCTGTCTGTGAATACTGTCCTACACTGTGACTCCTAGTCCACAGCATGGGTTGAGATGATCTCTGACTTGTCCTCTGCTGTAGGAGTTTAACACTACATAGTGTTGTGTCGAGTTAGCTGAGTCTTGTATTGCTTCCTACCCGTACGGGGTTCTGACTAAGGCTGAACTTCTTGAGAGTATGGGACCTAGCAGAGGGCCAGGGCCTAGAGAGGACCACTGTAGAGAGCTATCTAGCTTGCATCCTTTCTCTACAACATCCAACACAAAAGACTCATACACTTTCTCTACCCATGTGACTTTCTTTCTCAGCGTATCTAAGGTCCACTGTGAGTGGGTGAAGAGTGCATTAGAAAAAGTAAAGTGAGAGATGATAGGATAGAAGAAGAAAAGATTCCCATAGGTTCACAGATCCATTCGACACATAAAAAAACAATAACCCTTTACATACTTTAGCCGTGCAACATCTAAGTACATATACCTAATACAGCGACATCTAATGGCAAAACTTTATCACTGCCTTCATCACCACTTACAATAAGTACAGGCTTTTACGAAGGGTGTAACCAATAGCAATACCTGTGATGGGACACCACACAGGCAGCAAGCAAGGGAGATCACAAATACAAAGCAAAAGGTTCGGAACAAACACAGAATAGCAGAGTCATAAGCAGGCAGAGTCTAATTCATTAACCAACAAGGCATAGGCAGAAACAGAGACCTTAAATGGGTTGTCCAACGAAAAAAAAAAACTTTCTTTCAAATCAACTGGTGTCAGAAAGTTATATAGAGGTCAGCAGAGAGCACTGTGTCTGAATGTAAATAAACAACACTTCCTGCAGGACATACAGCAGCTTATAAGTATGGGAAGACTTGAGATTTTTAAATAGAAGTAAATTACACATCTATATAACCTTGACACCAGATGATTTGAAAGAATTTTTTTTTTCTTTGGACAACCCCTTTAACCTCTTAAGGACCCATGTCGTACCGGTACGTCATGGATCACTGTCACTTAAGGACCCATGACGTACCGGTACGCGGGTCCTTTAAGAGGGCGATCGGGAGAGATGGCCTGCAGAAATACACTGCAGGCCATCTCTCCCTGTCGGCATGGGGGGTTGTGCCGACGATCGCCGCTATTGGCTTATCAGTTCAGATCAGCCAATAGCGGCGATCGGAACCTTTCCGGGTCATCGGTGACCCGATGACCCGGAAAAAATGGCGGTCGGTGCTGTCAGAGGACGGCACCGACCGCCATTACTGTAAAAAGTACCAGCCGGCCGTTCACGGCGATCAAAGTCCCCAAAAGTTATAAATACCTGCTCCGGACCCCTCAGCTAGGTAGCGGAGGGGTCCAGAGCAGGTATTCGTACATTACTCACCTGTCCCGAGGTCCTGATCGGCGTCTTCCGGGTTCGCGGCGTCCTCGTGGTCTCGTTCGGGTCTTCGGCTTCTTCCGTGACGTCACGTTCGGCTATTTTCGGCTCCAGCGTCAGGTTTTCGGGATTTTCCGCTCTGCTGCCCTCTAGCGGCTGATATGTGTAATACACTTATCAGCAGCTACAGGGATGTTCAGTATGTGATAAAGTTGTTTTTTTTTTTTTTTTAATTTTTTTTTTTTTCTATTTTCCGCACCCTATCGCCGCTGAGTGTTGATCAGCATTGCACGAAAGTGCGCTGCTAATCAGCAACTCCTCCGTTTTGGCGTAGGGTGTTTTTTTCTCTATCCTACTGCCACGGTCTGCTGATAAGTGCCGCACATAAGTGCAGCATTTATCAGCAACACCATTTTTGGCGTAGTTTTTTTTTTTTTATACTTACTGTAAAAAAAACACGTAAAAACACTACATTACACCACACCACACCACACTACATTGAATAAAGTTTGACACTACACCACTACATACCCCATATACTAGTCCCCGTATAAAGATGACCCCCAGGGTGCTGTCGGCGTCAGAGGGATACGTTATTATTGCCTCCGACACCGAAACAGCCAGTGAGGATAAATGGGGGGATCCTTCGTTCCTCCATTTATCCTCATCCTCCAGTGACGTGTCTGGGAGTAGCGTAGTGTGTGCTGCCTCCCAGACACGTCTTTTCCGCCAGTACCGTCCCAATAAGAGATCACGGTATGGCGGGAAATTCTACAAACTCTGTGAGAGTACCTCAGGGTACACTTACAGATTTAGGGTACGTGCACACTGCGCAATGGCGAAGATAAACCTTTGTGCATTCCGCAGCTGGCACCCACCGGCGGACTGATGCAGGCGCGCATCTCCACCCGTGTCATAGACTCCATGTTATGCAGAGGCGGATTCCATCGACCGTCCAAAGAATGAATACGTTGGACAGAGAGCGGAATCCGCCCGTGCATAGAATGGAGTCTATGACACGTGTGGAGACGCGCGCCCGCATCAGTCAGCCGGTGGGTGCCAACTGCGGAATGCACGAAGGGTTATCTGTCGCCATTCCGCAGTGTGCACGTACCCTTAGAGTGTATGAAGGAAGGGACACCCGAATGCAGCCCCCAGATGCCCCCCCCCCCCCCCCCCCATCCTCGGAAACAAAGTGGAAGATCGTCCGGGAACTGATCTTCCCACTGCTGGATAAAGGTTACCACCTGTACGGGGATAACTTTTATACCAGCACCCCCCCTCTTCCGGTCCCTCGCTGCCTGAGCTACTGTAGATTGCGGCACGATCCGTAAATATCAGAAGCCGTAATAGGGCCCTAATATTTAGCAGCCATGGAGCGGACCCAGCGCTTCTGGATATGTGGGACCCCGTATCGCACCAGGACAACATTTTCCAGGTGACGTCCCCCACACTGGAGAACGGGAGACCCCAGAAGAAGTGCAGAGTGTGGCGTAACAGGGGGATCAGGAAGGACACCATTTTCCAGTTTGACGCCTGTCCTGATCCCCCCGGCCTCTGAATACTGGATCGCTTCAAAGTGTACCACACGTCATTGGGGTTCTACATTACCTAAATTCTGTCCCTTATTCCTATTTCAGGGGTCACGTTGATCCGGGGATTATTCTGATCGCCATTATGGAGTCGGGAAGGAATTTTTCCCCTGTGATGGGGCTACTGTCGTCTGCCTTACGAGGGTTTTTTGCCTTCCTCTGGATCAACACAGGTTGAGTTTGATGGACACCTTTCATTTTCAACCTTATAAACTAATAATTGGCCTAATACCCCAAATAAATTAGAATTGTCCCTTTTCCCCAGCTAAATAGGCATGGCCGCCATTCCAATTAGAGGATACCATGATGCAATTACAAAGCCTCTGTGCGGCCAGGACAGTAGAAACCCCCCCCCATTCTGGAAACTACATCCCATAAGGAATCTAACAAGGGGGGCAGCGGGTATATGGCCCCCTGGTGACGGCCACATTTGGGACGTGAAAATGAAAAGAAATGGTATTTTTTATTTTCACGGCACATGTTCTACACATGTGCCCGTCACCAGTGGGTCCATATGCTCACTGCACCCCTCGTTAGATTCCTTATGGGGTTGTAGTTTCCAGAATGGGGTCACTTGTCGGGGTTTCTACTGACCTGGCAGCACAGGAGCTTTGTAATTGCGACATGGCCTCC
>NW_027209641.1:0-14912 GCF_027789765.1 Dendropsophus ebraccatus | reverse complement strand
TGTATAGTCTTGTCTAAAAAAAGCTTCATAAATTCATATTATATTTATTTTGAGCGCAAACTATATATATTAGACTAAAAACAGGCGCAATTAGTTTGATAAATATCACCCTATGTTTTAATATGTGTTCAAATTGTCATATTTTGGCAAAAAGAAAAATCTTTATAAATGCTAGACATAAATATATACTGTATAAGGCAGAGAGGGATGTCGGGTAGGTGCAAGACAGTATAGAGAATATGGGTCAGGGGCCAGCAGGTGCTGCTCCTGCACTGCAGGAGCATATGACAGGCTCCCTTTAAGTACGCAACGGCGTCCCTGACAACTGTCCCAGCCGGTTGCTAAGGCCACGCCGATGATGACCGTGATGACGGGCCTGTCTGATTGTTATGGGTGTGTCTTTGATTGTTGCCGCCGGCTGGGACTTCACCGCCCCCAGATGAACGGCTTTAGGTGTGTGCTTTATGTGATTATGACTGGCGGCTGTCACCACCAGTTATCTCTGGTTAGGGCTGGGGCTGGGGTTTCTGCCTCAATTACGTTATGGGGCTGATACTCCAGACTCCATAAGACTATTCCCCTCATCTACCTTGATAGAGCCTTGTACTATAAGCTTTTCTTCACCTCGCATTTTTCCTAAATTGCTATACTGGTATCCTTGACATTCTGGCTTTGACTTTAGACTACTGTTTCGGATTACGTTTTTGTACCATGCTGACAGCTAGTTGCTGACTCGGACCTCTGACCTTGATTTATTGTGTTTTGTATTGTCTTGTCTGTGTTTAATTTTCACTTATACAGGTTAGGGACCATCGAACAGTTGTCCGCTGCCGCCTAGGGCAGTTGAGGTAAATAGGCAGGGACAGCGGGGCGGGTGCCAACGTCAGGGTAGCACCTGTCTTTTGTCATCCAGTCCCCTAACACTGACAATATGCCTGCACAACTGCTTAGGAGAAAGATGCAAGATAAAAGAGGATTGAAGAGGGGTCAATTTTTTTTCTATCACCAAGGAAGGTATTTATTACAAAGGAATAAACTTGGAAGGATGCTTGATGGATGCAGAACACAGCTGGTGTCACAATTCCTGGACAGGGTATATATATATATATATATATATATATATATATATATATATATATATATATATATATATAACTAATAAAGAGCATACTTACCTGGCATGTACCCCCAGGATGATTATGTTGTTGCATGCTATATCTGTACTATCCACTATAGGAAGCTCAATCACCAGCGCGGCAACTTTGTATACAACTCTGTATAAAATGCATTAAGTGAATTCAAACCTCCCAATTTTAAAGAAATGAAAACTCAGTAGAAAAATGTTCACATTAGGCCATGACTCTAATCCCACCCAATCACTGTGCATGTAAGCCATGCCATTTTTTTTCTGTGAGATTTTGCAAGTTTGTCAATAAAATGTTTTATTGGACTGTGTATGTATGCTGGTATGTTCAGCATTTCTTCTAGAGGATAATAACTCTTGACGCATAGAGGTGACTTTGTATTAAACAAGTACTCAGGTAAATTTATTTTCCTTCAAATAACTGTTGTCAGAAAGTTATACAGATTTGACTTCTATTTAAAAATCTAAAGTCTTCCAGTACTTATCAGCTGCTGGGTGTTCTGCAGGAAGTGGTATATTTTATCCAGTCTAACGCAGTGCTCTCCGCTGCCACCTCTGTCCTTGGCATGAACTGTCCAAAGCAGTAGAGATTTCATATGGGGATTTGCTGCTGCTCTGGAATCAGTACTAATTTATCTTCCATATGGAGACGGTTATGAATTTCTGCGTCCCATCTAAATTGTGAAAACTTGTAATTTACATTTTTATGGCTCATACAACTTTATATGCTGGTGATCATGTAATATACTGTATACATGTGACAGCTTGGTCTGCTACCAGTATCCATGTTGAACTAAAGTTCAGCACATCCAACACATAAACATGAATCATTTGCCCCTCTCTATACAATAAACTATGAAGTGATTAACCAGTTTTATCCTATATGCCTTCAAGTCAATTGCTTAGAATCCTCAAACATTATACCCATCACATTTTCGAGTTAAGTTGTCAGGGACCCAGTGGATGGTATCAGTGAAGATGTTATCAAGGGTTGCTAGGTACCTCTCTGATCTGGGAGACTGCTGAACACTTCACCTATTGAATATGTCAAAGCTGAAAAGAACATGAAATAAGATATCTATTTAAGTGTAGTGCACAAAGATTACAGTTAAATATAAGCTCGGAGCTTTGTATTTTCCATTCATTTTCCATGTTTGGAAATGGTCAGCTTTATACATTCGTTAAAGGGGGTATTCGACCCAGAGCTAAAAAAATGAAAATGTTCCAAGCCTAGCTTGTCTTATTTACTCAAGTTCCCATGAGTATTTTGAGCTATCTCCTGTCACTCTAGCTGCCCCTGTTCCAAGTTACACGTTTTTTTTTAAAGCCGGTCTATATATAAGATGGCGCCGGCTGGGAAACTGCATTTCATAGCATGCATTGCACCTCAGAGCCAACTGCCAAGTATCTTGTAGTATCTGTCCATCACTCAATCTACTTCTGCTTTACACTGTAAACAAAATATCTATCTATCTATCTATCTATCTGTCTGTCTGTCTGTCTGTCTGTCTATCTATCTATCTATCTATCTATCTATTTATCTATCTATCTATCTATCTATCTATCTATCTATCTATCCATGCATCTACATAGATATAATAGAAAGAGGGAGATAGATGAAACAACAGTGTTTCCTTTCCCTATACTGCTCAGGAGGCTGTCACTGTTTTGTTGTTTCACCTTTCCTTGGCTAAGTGCTCACTGATTGGTGTGATGTCAGTGGTGGATGGGGTTACAGATGATGTGTCACAGCTTGCTTGGCACCAGAAGAGACAGATCATGTGACTTTGGTCTCAGAAGGGAGGGGGAAGACTGGAGGATTGGAGACCAGGAAATTGACAAGGTGGACCAGGAAGTGAGGATTTTCTACAGCTTCAGGCTGGGTTCACACACAGTATATTTCAGGCAGTATTTGGTCCTCATGTCAGGTCCTTATAGCAACCAAAACCAGGAGTGGATTGAAAGCACAGAAAGGCTATGTTTACATAATGTTGTAATTGAGTGGATGGCCGTCATTTAATGGCAAATATGTGCTGTTATTTTAAAACAATGGCTGTATTGAAATAATGGCCGTTATTTACTGTTATATGGCGGCCATCCACTCAATTTCAACATTATGTGAACAGAGCCTTTCTGTGTTTTTAATCCACTTCTGGTTTTGGTTGCTATAAGGACCTGACATGAGGACCAAATACTGCCTGAAATATACTGTGTGTGAACCCAGCCTTAGGGTGTGAGTCAGGGTGTGCTGCAAAGAAACGGCCTGATTCATGTAATAGAAACCTATTACAAACAAGCTTAGATTATGTTTAGGAATTCAACAGGGTTACATTACCTTAAGTGGAGTAACCCTTTAATATTGGCAAATGTCCAATTGCTTTGATTAATGGAACAGTTACATTATATTCCAATTACCATGTTTGTATCAGGATTATTCACGTATACCAGTCACCTTTTTTGGTGATTGGCTTCTTTTTTTTTTTTTTTTAATAAACAATTTATTCAGTTTTGTAATACAGCAAAAGGAAAATACAGATCAGCAGGTACAAAAGACTGTCAGGTACGCAACTGAAATCATAAAAGGGGGGAAAACAGCAGGGGAGAGGGAACGTTTAATCTAAGAAGGTATATGCTTAGGCATTATGCATTGGGTCTGCATAGGACCTCCCATGGAAAGGATCAGGCCCATGTATCCGTTAGGTATAAAGGGCGGGCAGCATCCAGTGACGGAGAAGAGGGTTACAGTTTCAGGTAAGACTAATATTGCAACAGTTTGTTGGATTCGCCTGAATATGTGTTGTGGATGAGAATCATGAGGCGATAATTCGGCAACCTGTTAACTCCCAGGTGAAGACGAGTATATCACGTAACCTGACATTTAAAAAACTACATTAAGTAAATAACAAGAACAAAAACAGAAACAGTATCAAAGCGGGTTCCTGTGTCCTGGTATCTGGGGCAAGAACCGCAGTAGCCATAGCAGAGTAAAAATCTTCACAAAAAAGGTTTGTTTTGTGTGTTTTGTTTTGTTTGGGGGGTATCAAACAGCAGCTAAGCGAGACCAAAGCAAATGCACGGGCCGGGATCCCATCAGGCGGGGGCGGAAGTCAGAGAAGGTGTGTTAGGGGCTGTGGGAGTCTGAGTTTTGAGGATACCCAGGGTCCCTTTCAGGTCTTCCGTTAGGTACCAAGTTGACTGAGTGAAAGGGCTGATTAGCAAAGGCAGATCAATAGTAGGGATGTATTTGGTGATAAAAGGCCTCCATTTTCTGAAAAGAGGGCCCGTGAGCATTTCCTTTGATCTCATAGCCAGCTTGCGCTCCACATAGAGTAGTTCTCGTAAGTGCGTGGTCACTTGCGTCAACGTCGGAGGGGATGGTCGTATCCACTCCAACATTATGCATCTCTTAGCTACAATTAGGATATCATGAGCGAAGTGGGGCAGGTTAATATAAGAAGTTTCGTCGCCTTCCCCAGTCACTCCTATGTGGAAAAGGGCCTCTACCGGAGTAAGTGTATGGATTGAGGGGTTAGCTCCTGTATAAGAGAGGACAACGTCTTTCCAATAGGCTTCTAGGCGTGGGCAGGTCCAAATGCCGTGAAAGAGATCCGTCTTGGGGGTTGAGCATTTGGGACAAGCTGGTTTGCGATCAGGGAGTAGGACGGAGGGGGGGAATTGAAAGGCATAGATAGCGTTATGTATGAGCTTGAGCTGAAGCTCCCTCATTTCTCATTCACAATTCGCTTGTTAAAAGTTCGTAGTCCCACTATGATATGTTTAGACATATGCGGGTTGTTTAGGATCTGATTCCAATATTTCCCAAATGGGGATTTGGAGTTCTGGGTTAAGTAAGGAAAAAGTTTTCTATATAAGCTAGATATGGAGTTGTTAGGGGGGTGAAGTAGTAACTGGTCAAAATCGTTTGGCGGGGCTTCAGAGCCCATGTCCGTCAGTCTAGAGTGGAAATATGATTTGATCTGTTGGAATGAGAGGAAGTCTATGAGTGGGACATTAAATTTAGCGGACAGTTCGGGCAGAGTGAGCCATCTACGTTCCGTTGGGTGAAGTAGGTCACCTAAGGTTTGCACCCCTCTGTCCTTCCAGGTGGCTAAAAGACGGCTATTTGCTCCCGGAGGGAAATCAGGTACATTCCACAGTGGAAAATGTTTAGAGCACCTAAAGGGTCTTTTGTACGCCAGACGGATCTGTTTCCAGGCAAGGACTGTATCCCTAAGTACCACTGACAATTTAGGATCTGGGCAGCGCAGAGAGAGGGCCATGCAGAATCGCCATTGGATTCCATGGTGCGAATAGCTGTCGCTCTAATGGTGTGTTGGAGTGCATACGTGTGTTATGTTGCCAATCCAGCACGTGTCGAAATAGGCACGCCAGGTTGTAACCCCTTATGTTCGGGAAGTTAACCCCACCAAGGTCCCTGGATAACATGAGTTTAGTCAGTGAAATTCGTGGTTTCTTACCAGCCCAAATAAATTTGGTAAAGGAGGAAGTCAGTGAAATTACGTCAGAATGTCGTAAAAGGATCGGGATCGTCTGTAGGGGGTAGAGTAAGCGGGAAAAGCAAGACATTTTTATTAAGTGGCATCTGCCCATAAGAGACAAAGGGAGAGATCTCCATCTAAAGAGGTCCGTCTGTATTTTGGAGATTAAAGGAGGATAATTAAGGGAATATAAAGAATGTGGGTTTTTACCTATATTGATACCCAAATATGTGATGGTCTTTTTGGCCACTGTCAGTCCCAGACGTTCAAGCTCTGCCATTTGGGACCGAGAGGGGCTGAAGAGAGGGAGAACTTCCGATTTGGAGAAGTTGACCTTATATCCAGAATAAGATCCAAAATCTTCCAAGATACCGATCAGGTTAGGTATATCATGAGCAGGGTTATCAGAGAAAAGAATTATATCGTCTGCAAAGAGGGCTGTCCGTGCCGCCACCCCGCCCACCTTTATGCCTGGGAAAACAGCTCCTGAGCTGAGGTACCTTGCTAGAGGTTCTAGAGCTAGGTCGAAAAGAAGTGGCGACAGCGGACAGCCCTGTCTTGTGCCTTTACAAAGGGGTATAACAGTGGATAAGAAACCGGGGGTATATATCCTGGCTTTGGGGGCAGAGTATATGTGGGAGAGTAGGTTTCTAAAAGCCCCCCTAATGCCAAAGGTGTCTAGTACCTTCCCCAGCCAGGGCCAGCGCACATTATCGAAAGCCTTTTCGGCATCTAACGTGATTAATGTTGGCTGTTCCCCTGGCTGGGGGAGGAGATGCACCCTGTCTAAAACCGTAAGTACAGTTCGGATATTAGCAACCGCAGAACGGTTGCGAATGAAGCCCACCTGTTCGTGGGAAATTAGGGATGGTAAGATATCCGATAGCCTGTCCGCCATTATTTTGGAGATCAATTTAGTGTCCACATTTATAAGTGATATTGGACGGTAAGATCCAGGTAGGAGAGGGTCCTTACCTGGTTTGGGTAAAAGCTTGACATATGACATGTCCGCTGAGGAAGGTAAACCTTTGTCAGATAAGGCATCATTGTATACGTCAGACAGGACATCGGATATTTGTTCGCACATAATTTTATAAAATTCCCCGGTATATCCGTCCGGGCCAGGGGCTTTGGAATTTTTAAGGGTTTTAACAGCTGCATTAACAATTTGTGGGGTAATAGGGGCGTTCAGGAAGTCAAGTTGGTCCTGGGAAATGGACGGGAGGGGGACCTTAGATAAGAGGGTGTCAGTCAGAGTCGGAGGAGATGGGTCTGAGTACAAACTTGTGTAGTACTGGGCCAGGTAGTCACTGATTAGTTTTGGGCTGGTAAGAACACGATCATGGTTATCCTTAAGGGCGGTGATATGGTTAGGTGGGGTACGACCTTTTGCTAGATTGGCAAGTAACTTACCCGCCTTGTTTCCATATTTATGAAGGGTGGCCTCCAGTTCAGTCTGGAAGAAGCTCTCTCTCTGCGCAGCCCAGTCGTCAAAGACGTGTTTGGCCTTTACCCATGCCTCTTTGGTGTTGGAATCTGGATTCTGTAAGAAAGCAGTATAGCAAGTTCTGAGATGTTTACTATTATTTTCGTAGTTCTTAAGTATATCTCTCTTTTTAGCAGACGTGTACGCTATTATGTGACCACGAATGACCGCTTTCGCTGCGTCCCAGAAGAGGGCGGGATTGTCCCTGTGTGCGATGTTATCAGTGGTGTAAGACATCCACCAACCTTTGAGGAAAGAGACAAAGGACTCGTCTGTGCTAAGAGAGGAAGGGAAGCGCCATAAAATATCCGTTCCTTTAGGGAACTGTTCTAATAGAGAGATTGTTATTGGGGAATGATCAGAAATTACTAGAGGTTCTATGTTTGCGTGTCTAACTTTCATATAGAGGTTTTGCGAGACTAGAATATAATCAATACGAGACCATGAGTCTCTCGGCGCTGAGTAAAAGGTATATGCTCTCTCTACTGGGTTGTGGGATCGCCAAGGATCCATCAGGTTAGTGGACCTTAGCAGAGGTGGGAGTACCCTGTCTCTTCCCTGCGCTGGGGGACCAAGAGTCCCTGATGTCCTATCCTCCAGTGGGTGTAAAACCGTGTTTAAGTCCCCCCCTACTATCCTGTGCGGTACAGTGTCTGTTAAGAGGGATGTTTCCAAGTTTGCAAAGAAGGGGGCGTTTTCCCCATTTGGGGCATAGACGTTATAGATGCTCAAAACACCACAAGGAGAGTTCAGGGTCATGTGATGTATACGTCCCTCATTGTCATGGTCCGTAGTCACCAAGGAATGCTCCAGGTTTCTGTGTACCAAGGTTATGACCCTGCTTTTTTGTTTACCGCCGGGGACCCATATACCTCCCCCACCCAGAGTTTTTTCATTCTAACAAAATCCCCTTCCTCTAGGTGTGACTCTTGCAATAGGGCTATGTCAGCCTTAAGTTTTTTAAGGTGCCGAAGCACCATCATGCGCTTCTGAGGGGAACGTAGCCCCTTAACGTTCCAGGCTATGACTCTCATAATGTTGTAGGTGATAGGAGATTTGAGACGGCCCTACAGAAGATGTATATATGTATATGAGATTGTGATGGAACAGATTACCCCAGGTCCAGGACACAGGACCAGAACAGGAACACCAATATCTGGAAAGTAAACAAAATGGAAATACAAATACGTTAATGAAAAACAACATTAACACAGCGCCATCAGGTGGCAGAATGGCTAAAGCAGGACTGTTAGCCACAATTGTATAGGCGCACATAACTTCCTTTTTTCAGGGGAAGGAACACCCCAACAGACACTCAAACCTTTTCTGTAAGGGTGTAGTGTGTGTGTGTGTGTGTGTGGTGGGGGTGGGGGGGGGAGTGGGGGGGGAGGGGGTAGGTGTTAGTAGGCAGTAGGCAGTAGGGAGAAATGAGGGGAAGGGGGGGAAAATGTTTGGTATGATGAGGGGAAGCAGGGGAAGGGAGACGGAGGGAGGGGAGCCACATACAGTGGGGAGTTTCCCCTAAGAGGGGGTACACGCGATTTCTGTCTCAGGTCCCACCATGTAGGATAGGTGGCAGATGAGAAGTAATCTCAGAGAAAGAACAAATAAAGAACAAATTAGTTAGAGTAAAACGACAATTAAACTTTTTGTGGAAGCCATAGATACAGATACTATGATTACTACCAGTTGTCTGTCAGAAACTAAGTTCAGTTTCAGGTAGGCAGAGAGGTTGAGGCGGCAGGAGACATATGCAGCTGTTTGCGCCTTTTCTTGTCCGGGCTCTGGAGGAAAGAGGAATCTTGTGTCCCTTGGATCATGGCCTCCGAGCATTCAGGGGGTTATCTTCACTCGAGTGGAGTAGGGGGCACGTCGCTGCGGCTTCTGGGGAAGCAAAATTTTGCAGGCTGCCATCAGTGTAAAGGACTTGGAGGGTGGCTGGGTATCGGAGCCTGAATTTGACTCCACGTTTGTATAAAGCAGAGCAAATAGAGCTGAATGCTCTACGTTTTCTGGTGGTTTCAGCAGAGTAATCAGCAAATAAGATCACTTTGTACCCTCTCAGTAGCAAAGGTGTGTTTCTGGCTCTGAATGCCTTTAGAATTTCCTCTTTATCAGTGTAGTCCAGGTATCTCATGATTACTTGGCGCGGGCGCGCTCTAGTTACGCTGTTATCGTCAGGGGCCGCCATGTTCGGGCCTAAACGATGAGCCCTTTCCACCTTTTTGGGAAACGTCAGCCCTAGGGCCTCAGGTAGTTCGGATTCACAAATCTGTTTAAGGTGCTGCGGCTTTATTGCTTCTGGGAGACCTACTATTCGCAGGTTATTGCGTCTTGCTCTGTTTTCTTGGTCTTCTATTTATCGCGCAAGGCAGCGCGGTTTCTTTGGTGAGCATTCTGACCTGCGCCACAGTGGAGGACTAGACACTTTCCACCTGGTCCATTCTATGTGCTAGTTCTCCAATATGCTGAGTATGTTGCTGCACCTCTACCTGGAGTGCTTGCAGGGAGGCAGTCAGCGTGGAGATCAGAGTCTCTTTCAAGTCAGGTGCCAGACGCTCCGCCACTGCGATGGCAAGATATTTATAATTAATAGGAATAGCCTGACCTTTTAGTGGTGAGTCCATTTCAGCCGGCAGAGATATTTGTGAGTCCTGAGATAGAAGGACGTAGTCATCATCAGCTGGGCCTGCATTGTTCTGCGGTGTGTGTGAAGCAGCAGCGCCCGTTCCGGTCGGCTGTGAGAGCTCCCCATGGAGCGGAGACGGACATGCTGCATCCGCCATCTTGGGAGCCTGTTGCGCAGCTAAGTCGGCGGCTGTCGGTCCCGGCGGCACGCGCAGGACGAAGCGATCCATGCAGGAAGCAGCACGGGGGTGATGTGACACAATCTGGCTCCCGTTCCCTCCGGTCAGGTCGGTATAAATGCGGCTGGGTAAAGGCGGTCTGGAGGAGCTGTGTCCCACACGTCCTCACATCCCTGCGCCGGAACCGGAAGTCTCGTGATTGGCTTCTTAACTATTACGCTAGAGCTGCAGCCCAAAATAATATAATGAATTGTGTGCTGAAAATAGAAGCTGTCACCCAATAGTTGAAACCAATCAGTAGAGCTACAAAAAGTTTGTCTGCACATTGTAGTTGTGACTTTTGGGCTGTGAATAGAAACTGAACTGCAGCAACCTGGCAACTGCACATTGTTTATTTCCAATGGCCTGGCTATGCTGATCAGCGGATTGGCACATTGTTGATCAACTATTAATGGCCTATCGTGTGGATGGGCCGTTAGTATAAACCTCCTGGTTTTCTGGCCAAAAAAAAAATAAAAAATAAAAAAATAAATCAGATACAGTCTTTTCCGCACCCATCAGGGTTTAGTAGCTGAAAATCTTGGTTTCCATGGAAACAAACCTCAGTGAGAATCATTGATAACTATGCTGTGCACCTGTATGCTATAGAGGAACACATCGCCTAAATGCCATAGCAGTGTGGGGGCACAGTCCGACTTCGTTTTTATACAGTATCTGTAGTGTTGCTGTATCAGACAGGCTGATATACAGTATGCAATGGCTATAACATAATAATCATCTAGGCCAGAGATACACACCTTTAGTTAAGGAATCGTTGCTTATGCTGCTTCAGTTACTTGAAGGTATTTGTAAAGGAGACTGTGTTCTTGAAGAATTGCTAAGGGATTTATGTTCTACTTGACAGTAGCTAACATTTCACGAAACGTAACTCCATCTAAATGCTCATATCCTTTAAGAATGTAATGATATTATAGCGCCAATATTATATCAATAAGACTAGACAAATAGAGGACTAATGCTTTCTGTACTGCTGCAACTGGTGGAGGATCTGTGCCATTTGTCAGCAGATGATAGTAGATTCTTTAGTACTGCAATTCAGTCAGCATTTTGCATCACTGCTTGTAAGACGGAACACGAAGAAGGTCCAGAATAAATCTCACCTTTTTCGTCATGTACATTTCATTTCTAATTTTGACTTTTAAATACAAATGCAAAATACTGTCGAAAACATTACTGAATGAAAGAGGTCCTATAGGGATTGTCTTATTAGGATATATGGATGTCCTGGGTGTATGGGCTCACACAGTTTGAGAAAATGTGCACCTTAATTGGTCACCGTTAGAGATGAGCGAGTATTAAAATGCTCGGGTGCTCGTTACTCGAGACAAATATTTCCCGATGCTTGGGTGCACGTTTTGAGTAACGAACTCTATTGAACTCAATGGGAAACTCAAGCATTTTTGCAGGGGACCCAAGCTCGGCCCAGGGAAGGTTGCATGAAAACCTGTCAACCTCAGAAAATGATGGAAACACCACGAAAATGGACAGGAAACAGCAGGGGCAGCATGCATGTGTATGGCACCTGTTGCACAGGACAATGAGCAGAGAGGTTGGATATGGCTGCATTAAAAAAAGAAAACAACCCTGCAAACTGGCTGCAGATGACAACAGATACTGGTCAGACTGTTTTTTGGAGGTAGTTGTATAGAGTCTGTGTGTAAGTGGTGCTTTATGGTGTATGCCACCTCTTAAACAGGACAATGAGCAGTGAGGTTCTATGCAGCTGTACTACAAATCCCAGCAATACGATGTACAACAGCAGCAGCACCAGACACAAAAAATATAATAGTACTAAGGACTTCTTTGGGGTCTGTATGCAACCCCTTTCTGCCAGCAGTCGATCACCACAGTGTGCAGCTAAGATCGTGGTAGCTGCACTGCAAGTCCCAGAAAGCAGTCTGGAGTACTCAAAAAAAATTACGATTTTAAGCCCTTACAAGGGCTGTTTGGTTGATTTGCTAGTATTCCCTGCCTACGGGAACGCTAATCCCCTCCCTCACACTCTCCCTGACAATCAGCAGCTCTGTCACTAATCTCTTCCAGCCAGGGCCGCTTTAACCAGAGGGCCCCCCGAGCAGGCGGGCCGTTGCTATGTGCGACCAGTGCGGTCGGCACAGGGCTCCGGCCACCAGCCTGTCAGGGGGGAGCGCCATGGATGGGTAATCTACTTACCCCTCCATGGCGCCCCCTGCAGGGCCCCCCGTCCGCCGCTGCACCCGCCCGCCCGCAGCTGCTGCGGCGCTTCAGCAGCAGCGATACTGACAGGAGAGAGGAGCATTGGCTCCCTCCCTGTCAGGCACTTCCTGCGTCACAAGAGGCCGCACTCTCCCTCTAGCGGCCGACGTCACTGGAGCGTCGGCGCGAGGGTAAGGGGAGTGCAGCCTCTTGTGACCACAGGAAGTGCGGCCACAAGAGGGAAGAGAAGAGGAACGCGTGGACCCAGGTGATAAAAGTGATTTTTTTTTTCAATGTTATATGGGAGGGGGAGCGCATATGCTATTGGGGAGCACAGGGGGCTATATACTATGGGGGAGCACAGGGGAGCTATATACTATGGGGAGCACAGGGGAGATATATACTATGGGGGAGCACAGGGGCTATATACTATGGGGGAGCACAGGGGGCTATATACTATGGGGGAGCACAGGGGGCTATACACTATGGGGGAGCACAGGGGGCTATATACTATGGGGGAGCACAGGGGAGCTATATACTATGGGGGAGCACAGGGGAGCTATATACTACTGGGGAGCACAGGGGGCTATATACTATTGGGGAGCAGAGGGGGCTATATAACTATTGGGGAGCACAGGGGGCTATATACTGTGGGGGAGCTATATACTATGGGGGAGCACAGGGGAGCTATATACTATGGGGGAGCACAGGGGGCTATATACTACTAGGGGAGCACAGGGGGCTATATACTATGGGGGAGCACAGGGGGCTATATACTACTGGGAAGCACAGGGGGCTATATACTATGGGGGAGCACAGGGGAGCTATATACTATGGGGGAGCACAGGGGAGCTATATACTACTGGGGAGCACAGGGGGCTATATACTATGGGGGAGCACAGGGGGGCTATATACTACTGGGGAGCACAGGGGGCTATATACTATGGGGGAGCACAGGGGCTATATACTATGGGGGAGCACATGGGAGCTATATACTACTGGGGAGCACAGGGGAGCTATATACTACTGGGGGAGCACAGGGGTCTATATACTATGGGGGAGAGCACAGGGGGGCTATATACTATTGGGGAGAGCACAGGGGGCTTATACTATTGGGGGGAGAGCACAGGGGGCTATATACTATTGGGGGGAGAGCACAGGGGGGCTATATACTATTGTGGGAGAGCACAGGGGTCTATATACTATGGTGGAGAGCACAAGGGGGCTATATACTATTGGGGAGAGCACAGGAGAGCTATATACTACTGGGGAGCACAGGGGCTATATACTATTGGGGAGCAGAGGGGGCTATATACTATTGGGGAGCACAGGGGGCTATATACTATGGGGAGCTATATACTATGGGGGAGCACAGGGAGCTATATACTATGGGGTAGCACAGGGGCTATATACTACTAGGAGCACAGGGGGCTATATACTATTGGGGAGCACAGGGGGCTATATACTATGGGGGAGCTATATACTATGGGGGAGCACAGGGAGCTATATACTATGGTGAGCACAGGGGGCTATATACTACTAGGAGCACAGGGGGCTATCTACTATGGGGGAGCACAGGGGGCTATATACTACTGGGAAGCACAGGGGGCTATATACTATGGGGGAGCACAGGGGAGCTATATACTATGGGGGAGCACAGGGAGCTATATACTACTGGGGAGCACAGGGGGTATATACTATGGGGGAGCACAGGGGGCTATATACTACTGGGGGCACAGGGCGCTATTACTATGGGGGAGCACAGGGGCTATATACTATGGGGGAGCCATGGGAGCTATATACTACTGGGGAGCACAGGGAGCTATATACTATGAGGAGCACAGGGGTCTATATACTATGGGGGAGAGCACAAGGGGGCTATATACTATTGGGGAGAGCACAGGGGGGCTATATACTATTGGGGGAGAAGCACAGGGGGCTATATACTATTGGGGGGAGGCACGGGGGCTATATACTATTGTGGGAGAGCACAGGGGGGCTATATACTGTTGTGGGAGAGCATAGGGGGGTTTATACTATTGGAGACACAGGGGTGCTATATACTATTGTGGAGAGCAACAGGGGGCTATATACTATTGTGGGAGAGCACAGGGGGGCTATTATACTACTGGGGAAGTGCACAGGGGCTATATACTAAGGGGGAGCGCACACAGGAGGGCTGCATATAACTGGAGGAGCACATGAGGGTTTTATACTACAGGGACACCTTAAACTATGGAGGCACAGAGGGGTGTAACTATGTAGGGGTACATCGAGGGGTGTACTACTGTATAGGGGTACAATGGACCTAACTACCTGTATGTGTTGGTGCCTAAAATATTTGTCTGGCAGATTCTGAGAGAAGATTCACAGCCAGGAGAAGACTTCAAGTGGCCCAGCTGGATTGAGAGAAAAAGAAAAGGTGACAGACTCTGATTGGAGAAGACGCCCCCGGTGAGTCACTGGATGTAACTGCACTCTGTTATAGGTTGTAGTGTTAGTGGTCCTGATGTGGCGGTATATATGTATGGTATCATTGGTGATTCTTTCTGTTTTGTTTAGTGAAGTTTTTATGTAATATGTAATCACTGTATGGTGGAAATAGTGTTTTAAGGTAACTACTGTATGTATTTTGGGGCTCTTGATATAGTGTGGGGGCAATTCAGTACATTATACAATGTGCCGAAGGGAGGGGTGGCCCACTCTTAAGGGCTGTGCACTGGCCAACCAATGTAATTAAA
>NW_027209640.1:0-14989 GCF_027789765.1 Dendropsophus ebraccatus | reverse complement strand
CCGAAACATTGGACAATAGAAAAAAGTGAAGTCCACATCTCACTTTATTCGCTTAGTTTATATTGGTTAACTGTTTTATTCTTAGGTATATCACCTTTAGTTTGTCTGAAAATGCTACAGCTATCCTCTTTTTCTGCCTGAAAGGGTACCCACTATGTATTGGGCTTCAGGGTCTCTTCTTAACCCCTTAAGGACAGAGCCTGAAATGGCCTTAATGACAGAGACAAATTTATGAAATGACCAGTGTCACTTTAGTCATTAATAACTTCGGGATGCTTTTACTATCCGGCTGATTCTGAGATTGTTTTCTCGTGACATATTGTACTTTACATTTCTGGTAAATTGGAGTCGATACTCATAACAAATCTTTATGAAAAAAACCCAAATAAGTGAAAAAAATGTGAAAAAATGCATTTTTCCAACTTTGAAACTTTTTTGCGTATACAGAAAGTGGTTATACCACATAAATTATATATTAAATAGCATTAGCAACATGTCTACTTTATGTTGGCGGCATTTATTAAACTATCTTTCATTTTTTTAGACAATAGGAAGCTTAAAACATTAGCAGCAAATTTCCAAATTTTCAGTAAAATTTCAAAATCAGATATTTTTAGGGACCTGTTCAGGTTTAAAGTGTATTTGAGGGGCCTGTATGTTAGAAAGCCCCACAAAGCACCCCATTTCAGAAAACTGCACCCCCCACAAACTCTGCAAAAGCACATCCAGAAAGTGTTTTAAACCTTTAGGGGAGTCACAGAAATAAAAGCTAAGTGTGTAAGAAATTTGAAAATTTTAATTTTCTGTGCAGAGATTTTATTGTAATCCAATATTTTTCATAATTATAACCTATTACCAGAGAAATGCACCCCAATAATTATTGCCCCGTTTCTGCAGTTTATAGAAATACCCCATATGTGGCCCTATTGCGCTATTTGACGCAACCACAAGCCTCAGATATAAGGAGCGCCTAGTGAATTTCAATGGCTCCGTTATATTGGTCATTTCTGACTGTACCACTTCAGGTTGGCAGAGGCTCTGGGGTGCCAAAACCTAAAAAACACCCCTAAAGGGACACCATTTAGAAAACTACACCCTCAAGGAATGTAACAAGGGGTGCGGTGAGCATCTGGACCCCACAGGTGCTTCACAGATTTCCGAACAATATGGCGTGAAAAAAGAAAATTATTTTTTACACTAAAACGTTGTTCTAGCCTTCAATTTTTCATTTTCTTAAAGGGATAAGGGAAAAAAAAGACACAAAATGTGTAGCGCAGTTTCTCCCGAGTACGGAAATACCCCACATGTGGCGATAAAGTGCCAAGGGGGCGCAGGACGAGCCTCCAAAGGGAAGGAGCGCCAATTGGCTTTTGGAAGCTGAATTTCACTGGAAAGGATTTCAAGGGCCATGTCGCATTACAGAGCCCTCGTGCTGCCAAGACACTGGAAACCCCCCACAAGTGACCCCATTCTGGAAACTACACCCCTCAAGGAATCTAACAAGGGGTGCAGTGAGCATATGGACCCACTGGTGACGGGCACAAATGTGGAACAAGTGACGTGAAAGGTAAAAAATTTCATTTTTTCACTTTCATGGCACAAATGTGCCCGTCATCAAGGGGTCCATATCCTCACTGCACCCCTTGTTAGATTCCTTGAGGGGTGCAGTTCCAGAATGGGGTCACTTGTGGGGGGTTTCCAGTGTTTTGGCAGCACGAGGGCTCTGTAAATGCGACATGGCGTTCATCATCCATTCTAGCCAAATCCAACCTCCAAAATCCAAATGGCGCTCCTTCCCTTCGGAGGCTTGCCCTGCGCCCACATGGCGCTTTATGTCCACATGTGGGGTATTTACGGACTCGGGGGAAATTGCTCTACACATATTGTGTGTTTTTTTTCTCTTTTAACCCCTTGTGAAAATGATAAATTCAAGGCTAAACCAACATTATAGTGTAAAAAAATGTAATATTTCATTTTCATGCCACATTGTTCCACATTTGTGCCCGTCACCAGTGGGGTCATATGCTCACTACACCCCTTGTTACATTCCCTGAGGGGTGTAGTTTCCATAATGGGGTCACTTGTGGGGGGTTTCAACTGTCTTGGCAACACAGAGGCCTTTTGAATGCAACATGGCCCCTCAAAATCCATTCCATCCAAATCCAGCCTTCAAAAACCAAATGGCGCTTCTTCCCTTCGGAGGCTTACCCTGCACCCGCATGGCGCTTTATGTCCACATGTGGGGTATTTCCGTAATCAGGGGAAATTGCTCTACACATTAAATGTTTTTTTATCTTTAACCCTTGTGAAAATGAAAAACATGACAAGATTAATGATTTAGAGTAAAAATTTTACAAAAATTACAATAATGTTGGTCTAGCCTTGATTTTTTTTCCATTTCCACAAGGGGTTAAAAAAGAAAATGAACACAAAACGTGTAGGGTAGTGTCCCCTGAGTACGAAAATACCCCACATGTGGACATAATGTGCCATATGGGCACAGGGCAAGTCACCAAAGGGACAGAGCGCCATTTAGAGGCTGGAATGGAGGATGGAGGCCATGTCGCAATTACAAAGCTCCTGTGCTGCCAGGACAGTAGAAACCCCCGACAAGTGACCCCATTCTGGAAACTACACCCCATAAGGAATCTAACAAGGGGTGCAGTGAGCATATGGACCCCACTGGTGACGGGCACTTACGTAGAACATGTGCCGAGAAAATAAAAAATACAATTTTTTCATTTTCACGTCCCAAATGTGGCCGTCACCAGGGGGCCATATCCCCGCTGCCCCCCTT
Organism: Dendropsophus ebraccatus; assembly: GCF_027789765.1. Taxonomy (NCBI): domain Eukaryota; kingdom Metazoa; phylum Chordata; class Amphibia; order Anura; family Hylidae; genus Dendropsophus; species Dendropsophus ebraccatus. Next base: position 12,192 of record NW_027209640.1, on the reverse strand, counting down.
CTTAGATTCCTTATGGGGTGTAGTTTCCAGAATGGGGTCACTTGTGGGGGGTTTCTACTGTCCTGGCCGCACAGAGGCTTTGTAATTGCGACATGGCATCCTCTAATGGGAATGGCGGCCATACCTACTTAGCTGGGAAAAGGGACAATTCTAATTTATTTGGGGGTATTAGGCCAATTATTAGTTTATAAGGTTGGAAATGACAGGTGTCCATCAAACTCAATCTGTGTTGATCCAGAGGAAGGCAAAAAAAAAACCCTCGTAAGGCAGACGACAGTAGCCTCATCACAGGGGAAAAAATTCCTTCCTGACTCCATAATGGCGATCAGAATAATCCCTGGATCAACGTGACCCCTGAAATAGGAATAAGGGACAGAATTTAGACAATGTAGAACCCCAATGACGTGTGGTGCGCCTTGGAGCGATCCAGTATACAGAGGCCGGGGGGATCAGGACAGATGTCACACTGGAAAATGGCGTCCTTCCTGATCCCCCTGTTACCCCACACTCTGCACTTCTTCTGGGGTCTCCCGTTCTCCTGTGTGGGGGACGTCACCTGGAAAATGTTGTCCTGGTGCGATACGGGGTCCTTCATATCCAGAAGCGCTGGGTCCGCTCCATGGCTGCTAAACATTAGGGCTCTATTACTACTTCTGATATGTTCGGATCGTGCCGCAAGCTACAGTAGCTCGGGCAGCGAGGGACCAGAAGAGGGGGTGCTGGTATAAAAGTTATCCCCGTACAGGTGGTGACCTTATCCAGCAGGTGGGAAGATCAGTTCCCGGACGATGTCCCCACTTAACTCCGAGGATGGGGGGGGAGGGGGCATCTGGGGGCTGCATTCGGGTGTCCCTTCCTACATACACTCTAAGGGGTACATGCACACTGCGGAATCGCGACAGATAACCCTTCGTGCATTCCACAGCTGGCACCCACCGGCGACTGATGCAGGCGCGCGTCTCCACACGTGTCATAGACTCCATTCTATGCACGGGCGGATTCCGCTCTCCGTCCAACGTGTTCATTCTTTGGATGGACGATGGAATCCGCCCGTGCATAGAATGGAGTCTATGACACGGTAGAGACATGCGCCCGCATCAGTCCGCCGGCGGGTGCCAGCTGCAGAATGCACGAAGGGTTATCCTTCGCCATTCCGCAGTGTGCACGTACCCGAATCTGTAAGTGTACCCTAAGGTACGCTCACAGAGTTTGTAGAATTTCACACCATACCGTCTCTCTCTTATTGGGGACGGTACTGGCGGAAAAGACGTGTCTGGGGGGTCAGCGTACGCTACGCTACCCCCAGATACGTCATTGGAGGATGAGGATGATGAGGATGAATGGAGGAAAGAAGGACCCCCCATTCATCCTCACTGGCTGTTTCGGTGTCGGAGGTAATAATAACGTATCCCTCTGACGCCGAAACACCCTGGGGGCCATCTTTATACGGGGAATGTATATGGGGTATGTAGTGGTGTAGTGTCAAACTTTATTCAATGTAGTGTGGTGTAATGTAGTGTTTTTTTACGTGTTTTTTTACAGTAAGTATAAAAAAAAACCTACGCCAACAAAGGAGTTGCTGATAAATGCGCACTTATGTGCGGCACTTATTAGCAGACGTGGCAGTAGAATATAGAAAAAACACCCTACGCCAAAAAGGAGGATTGCTGATTAGCAGCGCACGTTCGTGCGATGCTGATCAACACTCAGCGGCGATAGGGTGCGGAAATTAAAAAAAAAAATTTTTTGAAAAAAAAAAATAATAAATTTCTACATTCTGAACATCCCTGTAGCTGCTGATAAGTGTATTACACATATCAGCCGCTAGAGGGCAGCAGAGCGCAAAATACGGAAGAGCCGACGCTGGAGCCGAAAATAGCCGAGAGAAGCCACGTGACGTCACGGAGAAGCCGAAGACCCGAACGAAGACGAGGATGCCGCGAACCCGGAAGACGCCGATCAGGAGCCCGGGCAGGTGAGTAATGTACAAATACCTGCTCTGGACCCCTCGGCTGCCTAGCTGAGGGGTCCAGGCAGTATTTATTATTTTGCTGGACTCTGATTGCCGTGCCACCGAGGCCCGATCGCCGTGAACGGCCGGCCGGCCTTTCACGGCGATCGGGCCGTGGCACGGCGATCACCATACTTTTTACAGTAATGGCGGTCGGTGCCGTCCGCTCGACAGCACCGACCGCCATTTTTTTTCCGGGTCATCGGGTCGCCGATGACCCGGAAAGGTTCCGATCGCCGCTATTGGCTGATCTGAATTGATCAGCCTATAGCGGCGATCGTAAGCACGGTGGGTGTTAACCACCCCCCGTGCCGTGAAGCTATGAGGGTCCTGCTTGATTTATAGCAGGCCATCTTCCCCGACCGCTGTGTGTGAACACGCAGCGATCGGGGAACATCGGCGTAAATTTTTACGCCCTGATGCGCCAAGTACCAGGGCGCGAGGGCGTAAGTTTACGCCCAATGTCGTTAAGTGGGTTAAAGGGTAGTCCACCCAAAAAAAATTTTTCTTTCAAATCAACTGCTGCCATGAAGTGACCGAGATTTGTAATTTACTTCTATTAAAAAATCTCAAGCTTCCAAGTACTTATCAGCTGCTGTATGCCCAACAGGAAGTTGTATTATTTTCCGATCTGGAGAGCAGGACGGGTTTTCTATTGGGATTTGCTCCTGCTTGGACAGTTCCTGACATGGACAGAGGAGGCAACAGAGAGCACTGGGTCAGACAAAAGAAAACACACTACTTCCTGCTGGCATACAGCAGCTAATAAGTATGGAAGACTTAAGATTTTTTAATAGAAGTGAATTACAAATCTCTCTGGCACTTTTTGGCACCAGTTGATTTTAAAGAAAATTTTTTGGGTGGACACCCCTTTAACACCTCCTCTCTATTAATATTTTATAAATAATCACTTGGAATGTTAAGGGACTACGTTCCCCATCTAAGAGGACTTCTATACTTACACACCTTAAGAGAATTAGGGCCGTATAGTATTATTGCAAGAAACACATTTAACTGAATTCAATTATTTCAGACTCAAACGTTTTTGGGTGGGTGTGTTTATGGTTCACCAGCTATTAACCGTAAAGGGCGGGGTAGTTATTCCTTACCACATAAAAATTAGCCTGTACGGTATTATCCTCTCAATATCAAGATGATGAAGGCAGGATATGTCATCTTCTATTGACACTCCAGCGGGCAAATATAGCATATATAACGTTTATGGTCCAACACTCAGAGACCAGATTTTTTTTTAAATTGGAAAAAATTCTCGTCTGTTCTGCAAGATGACAATAATCTTAAAATAGGTTGGTGTACGACCTAAATACTGTTTCTTAATACAACTCTGAGATAGAAAAAGAACTAAGACCCACACCGTCTATATTCCATCAGATAATATTGTATTCAACTTCCTTAAATTCTACCACCCTAATCTGATTCTTGGCATCATCTACACCCAGATGGTAGAGAATACTCTTTTTACTCTCTCACTCTCCAAACTGCCTGGTCAAGAATAGACTACTGTTTAGTGTCACCGGACTCTCTTGGCAGGTAGAAGCTCTGAAATCATGATATGTATTTCCGGATCACTCCCCTGTTGTTTACAATTAAGAGATATTTTTCAGAAGAATCCGATATTATTGGAGATTCCTTCTCATTTAGCTAATGATGAATCATTTATCAAAACTATTAAAAAAATGGTGGTCAGACCTTTATTCTAACAATGCTAACTACACAAGCCCCAATACTTTTCTGGGAGACTGCAAAAGCAGTTCTAAGGGGCCAAATAATTTCTTATGTGGCTGCCGAAAACGTGAAGCACGTAACTATCTATCAAACAAATTCCCAAGATCTGCGCTCTAAACATACACTCTTTTTCCTGTCCTTGTACCATACATGAACCTAAAGTCTAATGGACAGCAGCTAGACAGCTTTCGCAATTGCACAGAGAAAAACTTAATGCTATATTAGAGATCAATACATATCCTTTATTCCGCTATGGTAATAAATCAGGGAAATGTTAGCTAACCTTGCTAAAGGTCGTAGACCTACTACACATATCCTGCTCTCAAAGATCAGCGGGTAATATACAAAATATCCTAAAGTCATATGCACAACTTTTACAAACAATTACTGCTCACGTCTATCCCAAAGATAGGCTTGATCAAGCTGCTGGTAAGAACTTTCTAGGTCATTACTCTAAATACCGTCTCTTGACACACCTTTTCTTGATTCTCTCAACGCCCCAGTCACATTGGAGGAAATTACTGCCACATCTCTACACTTAAAAATAACAAAGCTTCCGGGCCCTGATGCTAATAGTGCAGAATTTTATAAATCTATGTCTCTGGTCATCTCCCCCACTCTTCTTTCTACTTTCCAAACTATTCTGACTGACCATCACATGCTCCCCTCGGGAGATACTGCATATATCAAAATCTACACAAACATGGGAAGGATCAATCTCCTAATTCGTACAGGGCCAATCTCTTTATAAATGTAGACCTAAAATTGTTGGCAAAGATTATGACCAATAGATTGGCAGACATCCTACCATCAATATAGGCAGCCATCAAGTTGGCTTTATAAAAGGACGTCTATTGTCACTATATATAAGAACGGTACTAGCGGCCCAGTCTGGTGTCCAATCTGGGGGTTGTTCCAGCCACTCTCCCGGTCTGTTGGCAATTGACGCCGAAAAGGCTTTTGATAATATCAGCTGGGAGTGGCTGGACATGACCTTAACAAAATTTGTATCACAGGTCAATTCAAAGATTTTTTTCCACATATACACATCTTCTTCGAAGCTAGAATTCATACCCCCGGTGTTTCCTTTCAGATAGCTTTCCTTACAAAAAGGGTACCAACAGAGTTGCCCCCCGATCCCCTTATGTTCAATTTGGCGATGGAGCCTCTGGCTAGATATCTTATTTTTTCTCTGCTTTTTCTCCAGGCATACGGGTTTGGTTCCCATCATCATCAAAGTTACATGCTTTGCTGATGATACTTTAATATATTTAGATAACCCAGATCTACATGTTTCCGCAGTATTAGATGCCTTAAAATTTTTTGGTTCCTTCTCCTGGGTATGGAATCAATATAACTAAAAGTCAACTTCTTTACCTAACTCCACATAAGAGGTTTACCTTCGGGTCCTGCGGGGGTCTCCATCGCTATCCTATCTTTCTTATCTTGGAATCCAGATTGCAGAACTCCCTCCTCACTATATTCCCTGAACTATCGCCCTATAATTAGAGAATAAACAAGATCTCCAGAGATGGGAATCTCTACCATTGTCAATTCTAGGACGTACCCACTTATCATAATGATGTGTTTTGGAAACTGTTATATTCAATGCAAACAATACCCCTTTTACTCAAACATTCTGATGTTTCCCTACTCCAATCATATTTCCTAAATTTATTTGGCAATCAAAGAGACCTCGTATTGCCTATTCCACTCTCTGTCTCCTACTTCTAAAGGTGGCGCTCAATGCCCAGATATTAGATTAAGAAATTTAGCCGCTCTCTTTCGCCATGCTAAAGTGGATTATGGACACATCATATTCCCAATATTTTATTGAGAAAGCTTAAGCAGCACCTTGGCCTTTACCCACCCTGCTACATGCTAAATTCCAGAAACTACCCCCAGAAATTAAGAGAGTGTTATCTTTAAGACACCATTGCCACATGGAAGGCGATACAAAAATTATATGTTTACTCTTTTGCTATCGAAAAGATTTCCTTGTGGCATTCACCACTTTAACCCACCGACTCAGACAAATTGGACTACTCAGAGTGGCAGAGTGCACATGTTTTCTTCTGTTGGGGATCTGCTGGATACTATCCAAACACTTTCTTATCATGGGATATCATCAGAACACGATTTAAAATTGTCTTCATTTAATTTACCTCAATACGATTCTATAATTGAATTTCTTACTTCCAGAGTACGGGACATAGCAGAAGCAGAATGTGATATAGAATTTGATAATCTATTCCCAACACCACCAGTTCATAATTCTTTATCACATACATGGAGATCTTAGATCACGAGCTCCTCAAAAGAATTTCTCTAGAAAATTTTTTTTTAAAAAATGGTCCATCCTCCTCCGTATTTTTTCAGAGGATCTGACCCAACAAAATATTGAGAGGATCTCAACTAGTGATTCTGCCACTCTCAATGTGGTTCTACGTGAAATACATTTCCGCTTTATACACTGCTTATATGCTTTTATATATTCCTTTTTCCAACACTCCCACACTTTCTCACATAAACAGTTGCCCGAATTGTTCACTCCTAAAGCAGACGTGTACCATTGTGCCTGGGCCTGCACGCGAGTGCAGGATTTTGGGACTCTGTGCGGCTCTACCTTTTTCCACTTGGGCCTGCCATACCACTTCTCCCTCTTAGTTATCTTTTTCATTTTATTGATATAGACTCTACTACTCCCTCTCCTAAATTACTTACTTCTAAAGGATTCATTTACTCTATTAGTTTCCCTGAAATGTTTATTAAGACACTGGATACTGGATTACTCTACACAGACATTTCTGAGGTAATCTCCGCTCTGAAGGAGATCTTTCATTGGGACTTTTGGATGTATTGCGCACCCAAAGAAAAATCAACAAACATTTATGTCCAAATGGACACAATTTCTAATTCATGATTTTACTATAGAAGAGAGAGACTCTGTCATTAATCAATTTAAGGACACTGATGGTATTGCATGGCCCGCCCAAAAGGGAACTCTGGGAGCACTCCAAATATCTTAAGCTTTTCCCTTTCTCTGTTAAAGACAATTCTCTCCATTCTATTGGTAGCATATTTAAATATCTGACATCTATACCATGTTTCGGTGATATTATAGGTTACTGTTTTTCTACCTATATTTTGGTAAGACTATGTTGTATTGTATATGATAAGTCTTTTAAAGGTTATTACAAAGGCTCATAGTATCTGTATGATATTGTAAACATACAATTCTTTGTTGCCTGTGAGCGACTTTCTTTTTGAATATGTAATGAATTTTCAATATGTATGTTCAAATATTAAAATAAGCAACTAATAAAATATCGTTTAAAAAAAAAAAAAAAACATGCTGGAATCAGCAATCATTCCAATGCTGAGGCCCAGTGGGGTAAGTGCAGTGATTGTGGCCGCCTCCACACTAACTGCCGTTGTCCAAGGCTACTATAGCAGCTGGGATCACAGCGGGATTGAGAGCTGAGTCAACCGTGCAGCCCTCCTCTGAACTTCCCTACCCGACCCAGGGGTGGACAGTTAGGTTCTGGGTTGTGAAGGGTTTAATATGCGACACAAATATAAAGAACCAGTGTTTTTTTTCAAACCACTTTATATGGTAAGCCTATAATCTTCAGATAAGTTCATAAGGAAACTTGAGTAATTAAAGGAGTAGTGCGGCACTACAATTATTCACTAAATAACACACATTACAAAGTTATACAACTTTGTAATGTATGTTATGTTAGTGAATGGGCCCCCTTCCCCGTGTTTCCCCCCACCCACGCTAGACCCGGAATGTAGTGCTCTATACTCACCTGATTCGCGTCGACCCCCGTCCGCCATCTTGGGACAATTATGTCATCTTCGGGAGGCCCGGCCAAACCGCTCCGACCGTCCCTCGTGCCAGCCCCCCTGCCGGATCATCAGCTGCTCAGCCGCGATTGGCTGAGCATAACTGTGCTCAGCCAATCGCGGCTGAGCAGCTGATGACGCCGCAGAGGGGGGCCGGCTTGAAGGAGGGCTGGTGCAGTCCCGGCCGGCCTCCCGAAGATGACATCATTGTCCCAAGATGGCGGACCGGGGTCAACACGAATCAGGTGAGTATAGAGCACTACACTTCCCTACGTCCCATTGGCATCACAACATATGGGGTATATTCACCCCTGCGAGCCCCTGGGACGAAGGAATATTTAATGAAAATAACAATTAAATTTTAATCCCCGTCCTCCATGAGGTATAAATAGGCTCCACCTCCCCCTAGACCTCAGTCTTTTTTTTTACTTCGTTTGCTGCTAGCCCTAGGGGACTTTGTCCCTCCTCCGATTTATATGTTATGTACCTGTTCTTTTCAGGTTTTCCCTTTAGGTAATGATTGCTGGATGCGGCTGGAGCCGGCGTCCAGTAGTATCTTTATACAGTGGTACCTTGGTTTAAGAGTAACTTGGTTTAAGAGCGTTTTGGTTTAAGAGCTCACAGTTTTTCAAAATTGTGACTTGGTTTAAGAGCATTGCTTTGGTTTAAGAGCTTCCTGTACTAGGGGGAGGGGAGAGCGGAGAGAGGGACATGGTCTGCACAGCGGGGTCTACAGCCCTGTACTCTGACCAGGGAAGTCTCCCTTACCTTCCAAATCATAGCAGATCCACTTCAGGCTGGGGCTTGCATCAGGGGACAGGACTGTGGAGGTAATCTCTTCATAGCTGTACCCCTCTCTCCCTGGACAGAGAGCGCTGCATGTATGTGCCACACATCTGCCCTGATCATTCTTCATGCTCCCTGCAGTCTCTGTCTCCTGATTGGTCCATGCTGAAGACCTCTGACAGCAGCCCTGCTTTTCTTTCTAGCCTGTTGTACTACGCTACTGCATTATGGGGATCTGCAGTTCCATCCTGTATCTAAAAATTGCTGCTGTTTTTCAGGTTTATGCAGTTACTATACATTATACTCCACATGCTGATCGCTATACTGTACAGTAACTTATAATATCACATATTCTGCTGTTTATAAATGTTTGTTTCATTGTTTTTTTTATATTATTCAGAATATAAAATCATTATTTTTGGGGTGTAGAACAAATTGTTTGCATTTCAAATGATTTCTTATGGGAATATTTGCCTTGGTATAAGAGTGGATTTGGATTACAGCGCGGTCCCGTCCCCGGAACCAATTATGCTCGTAATCCAGACACCACTGTATTTGCCTTTGCTGTCCTAGTTTTCAAGTTTTCTTACCTAGTGCGTCTTGAATGCACTCTGCTGTGTCACTGGCCGTTGGCGTCACTTCTGCTCACGCTTGGAACGGTCGTGCTGCATGCTTCTGAGCACTGCGGCGTCATTGTGACGGAACTTCTGGAACGGTTCCCGGCAGCGGCGCACTCTCTGCACACCGGATTAGCTGTCTGCTCATTTATAAGGCAGAAGTAGTGTAAGCTGTTGCTACCTCTAGGTCTGGCTAACTACCTCTGGTTGATTTCTGAGGCTTATCCAGATCTAAATACAAATCAGTTGAGTGCTACTGCTGTGATCTTCTTCTATATACTTCTAAGTAGGTGTTTTGCTGCCACCTAGTGTCCCCGGTATTACTCTAGTCAGGCTAGAGGATTATATGTATTGTAATACATTGATTATTTGCAGATGTCTGAGATGGAGACCAGTCCTGCTGAAGCACTTCACATGGCAGATTGTGAAACTCCTCTACCGGACGGCTATGAATACCGTAGGAGGATCATCTTTTCTTTCTTAAAAGTATTTGAGTGCCTACGTGTTTTCAGTGCACTGTCCTTCATGCAGACCTAACCAAATGAGGAGCCTGATGTTCAGGATGTAGTTGTATGGGGAGTAAGAAAGGAGGATGTACCTGGCTGAATAATTCTATATGTGGCTCCCACAAGTCTGTAGTACAAACAAGAAATAGTGAAGGAAAAAGGACTTCTTCCAGTTTACTCCGACGCGTTTCCCCTCGGTGGTGTACAGAGGTCATCAGGGAGGTATCATGGAAGTGTTATGGTTTTGGTGGTCTGGAGGACCATCTATGTTGAATAGAGAAGAGAAAGGAGGGGGGAGTTAGTGTGCTTAATAATGGGGCACCCTCTCACAAGCAGATTAATGGTAAAAGTATACCTTAGTGTAGAAATGGTCTTGGAAGCAGTTGGTGTTCCATAGAGAATGTTGATCGGTCCTGATGTAGGTCTGGAGATGATAGGCAATGTAATGACTGTGGGTAGCTGGATGTTATGAGATGCTAATATCCAGTGGTTACTTACTATTAGAGTGTAGTGTAGATGATCTGATGATGATCAGGTGCAGCCTTTAGTCTGTGTTTAACAGAGGTCCCAGGATAGCTCCTAATGATAAGCTCTTTTTCTATATATGTGGTTGTGCAGAGAATCTGTTGCAGATAAATGACACCTGATAAGTGCATATTCCACAGATCATTGTGCTGGCCAAGTAACTGATTCTCACCATATGGTGATATATGTAGTTGATGACAATTAGCCTTAGGTCACAAATGTGGCGTTGTCCTGCCCGCGATGTAAGGCACGACAGCAAGGTTAAGACCTGGGAGGCAGGAGGGAGTATACCCCCTTGTTTGGATGATGAATTTGGCAGCTAAGGCATAAACAAATTATAATAGTAATCATAAAGAGGGAAACTCAATAAATAGGACAAATCCCCAATAAATAGGGGAATATGTATAAATAAATAAGGAACAAACTGATAGGACTTACATTTAGAATGTCTTGTGTGTGGCAATGATGTGTGGCATGCCGTCGGGGGCTATATTCTCAAGGGAAGAGATGCTGTGTCCCTTTCTCAGATGCTCGACAGACATGCAGGCTAAAAAGGTGATAACCTTAGGTTAAGAGGTAGCAATGGAGATACGGTCTCAGAGGGAGAAATGGTGTAAAAAAGATCACATGAATTTACATCTAGTTGTGCAGAGCAGCATCCTGTCCTGAGGCGCCTGGTGTGCAGCTGCCGAGAGCTGCTTTATATGGGTAAAGGAGATACATGCCGGCGGTCACATTAGAGAGGGGGCACATGATCGTGCGTGATGACGTCATCGCCCGCCATGTGCAGTACAGCCCCTAGTGTCCAGTGTACTGGCAATGTTGTGGGCAAGTAGTCTTATGCGTTCCTGTTGGTTTGTGACCATAGTTTAAACAGAGAAATGTTCTGAAGATCAGTTACATTGTCTACAGACCTAAGGGAGGTGGTTTAAATAAGAGTTTGATTTAAGTTAGATAATGTTCGAAGTCAAAAAGGAGGAAAAGTATGTCATATAAATATGGGTGGCACATCCTGTCATGAATGTTCCTGTTGGAACCTTGGCGCAGTCCTCAGTTCGTAAGATACGACCGAGACTGCGCTTTTGGCCATGATTCTGCACTTTTATGTTTGTATTTCATTTATGTCTGAACCTGGTCTGAACACTGTCCTATTCCAGCCCTTGCTGGGTTGGTGATTAGCAGGCTTCCACCACACCCGTGTCCACCTGTGTAGCTCTCTGGCAGGTTCAGAGTTAAGCTTTCTTGCTCTGGTTTCTGTGATTGAGGGATCTTATATCCAGTCAGTTTCCTTGTTATCAGCTGTGTATGCTCTGCAATCAGGGGGCTGCTCCAATGGGATTCTGGACCGGCGCTGTGGTTCACTATAAGTCCATTCTCAGTATCCCAGTTCATTGCTGGTTATTCAGTATAGCTTCCCTGTCCTGCATTCCAGCTCTGCCTGCATCTATCTCGTTAACCTCTGGTTTTCTGTCCCTTGCCTTGTTTCTGACTACCCTTGCTTGCTGCCTGCCCCTGACCATATGCCTGTTATTCGACTACTCTTTTGGATCCTGATTTTGTACCTGTGCGGCCAGACTGTTGTGACTCGGATTGCTGACCATTCTTCATTGTGTTTTTGTCTGTCTGTCTTGTCTTTGTGTCCCACCTAGCCAGTGCAGGGACTGCGCCCAGTTGCTCGCCGCCATTTTAGGCGGATTGTGGCAAGTAGGTAGAGGACAGTGGGCGGGGCTAAGCTTAGGGCTCACTTGTCTTGTCTTGTCCTGCTGTCCGGTTCCTAACAGAATAACCAGCCTAAAATATACTGCCCCCCTCTGTTATGGCTACAGTCAAAGATCTTGCTACCCAAGTGGAGGGGGTCAGGCCTGGTGGTCAAGCTGGCCAACCAGGTTAATCAGCTATTGACTCGGACCTTGTTACTACTAAATGGAGGCTTTGTCAGTCTTGGTAGTGGACCTAGTTAACAGGTCAGATTCTTTCTAAAATCAGGCTGAAGCAGTAGTAGCGCCCCCGGTGGTTGTTAAAACCTTCCAAAACCACATGTTGCTCCTGCTCCCTGACCGCTTTTCTGGTGACCGTGACAATACCGACATTCAAAAATTCTTGCCTATTATATTTTCGTCTCAAACCACTTCCCTACACAGCAAGAAGA
>NW_027209639.1:0-14982 GCF_027789765.1 Dendropsophus ebraccatus | reverse complement strand
TCCCCTATCCACGCTCTTATCCTCCCCCCCCCACAAGGCACCCTTTCTCCCTATCCACTGACTGCTCTTCCTCCCCCCAAAGGGCCCTTCTCCCTAATCACACTGCTCTTATCCTCCCACCACAGGACCCTTTCTCACCTATCCCACTGCTTTAGTCCTCCCACCCCCCCCCCACAGGACCCCTTTCTCCCTATCCACTGCTCTTATCCCTCCCCCCAAAGGACCCTTCTCCCTATCCACTGCTCTTATCCTCCCCCCACAGGACCCTTCTCCCTATCCACTGCTCTTATCCTCCCCCACAGGACCCTTCTCCCTATCCACTTGCTCTTATCCTCCCCCCCCCCCCACAGGACCCTTCTCCCTATCCACTGCTCTTATCCTCCCCCCACAGGACCCTTCTCCCTATCCACTGCTCTTATCCTCCCCCACAGGACCCTTCTCCTTATCCACTGCTCTTATCCTCCCCCACAGGACCCTCCTCCCTATCCACTGCTCTTATCCTCCCCCTCCCCCCCACAGGACCCTTCTCCCTATCCACTGCTCTTATCCTACCCCCCCCCCCCCCCCACAGGACCCTTCTCCCTATCCACTGGTCTTATCCTCCCCCCACAGGACCCTTCTCCCTATCCACTGGTCTTATCCTCCCCCACAGGACCCTTCTCCCTATCCACTGGTCTTATCCTCCCCCACAGGACCCTTCTCCCTATCCACTGCTCTTATCCTCCCCCACAGGACCCTTCTCCCTATCCACTGCTCTTATCCTCCCCCACAGGACCCTTCTCCCTATCCACTGGTCTTATCCTCCCCCCACAGGACCCTTCTTCCTATCCACTGCTCTTATCCTCCCCCCACAGGACCCTTCTCCCTATCCACTGGTCTTATCCTCCCCCACAGGACCCTTCTCCCTATCCACTGCTCTTATCCTCCCCCACAGGACCCTTCTCCCTATCCACTGCTCTTATCCTCCCCCCACAGGACCCTTCTCCCTATCCACTGCTCTTATCCTCCCCCCACAGGACTCTTCTCCCCATCCACTGCTCTTATCCTCCCCCCACAGGACCGTTCTCCTTATCCACTGCTCTTATCCTCCCCCCACAGGACCCTTCTCCCCTATCCACTGCTCTTATCCTCCCCCCACAGGACCCTTCTCCCTATCCACTGCTCTTATCCTCCCCCCACAGGACCCTTCTCCCTATCCACTGCTCTTATCCTCCCCCCACAGGACCCTTCTCCTATCCACTGCTCTTATCCTCCTCCCACAGGACCCTCCTCCCTATCCCACTGCTCTTATCCTCCCCCACAGGACCCTTCTCCCTATCCACTGCTCTTATCCTCCCCCACAGGACCCTTCTCCCTATCCACTGCCTCCTCTCCTCCCCCTCCCCCCACAGGACCCTTCTCCCTATCCACTGCTCTTATCCTCCCCCCACAGGACCCTGCTCCCTATCCACTGCTCTTATCCTCCCCCACAGGACCCTTCTCCTTATCCACTGCTCTTATCCTCCCCCACAGGACCCTCCTCCCTATCCACTGCTCTTATCCTCCCCCTCCCCCCACAGGACCCTTCTCCCTATCCACTGCTCTTATCCTACCCCCCCCCCCCCCCACAGGACCCTTCTCCCTATCCACTGGTCTTATCCTCCCCCCCACAGGACCCTTCTCCCTATCCACTGGTCTTATCCTCCCCCCACAGGACCCTTCTCCCTATCCACTGGTCTTATCCTCCCCCCACAGGACCCTTCTCCCTATCCACTGCTCTTATCCTCCCCCCACAGGACCCTTCTCCCTATCCACTGGTCTTATCCTCCCCACAGGACCCTTCTCCCTATCCACTGCTCTTATCCTCCCCCACAGGACTCTTCTCCCTATCCACTGCTCTTATCCTCCCCCCACAGGACCCTTCTCCCTATCCACTGCTCTTATCCTCCCCCCACAGGACTCTTCTCCCCATCCACTGCTCTTATCCTCCCCCCACAGGACCCTTCTCCTTATCCACTGCTCTTATCCTCCCCCACAGGACCCTTCTCCCTATCCCCTGCTCTTATCCTCCCCCTCCCCCCACAGGACCCTTCTCCCTATCCACTGCTCTTATCCTCCCCCCACAGGACCCTTCTCCCTATCCACTGCTCTTATCCTCCCCCTCCCCCCCACAGGACCCTTCTCCCTATCCACTGGTCTTATCCTCCCCCACAGGACCCTTCTCCCTATCCACTGCTCTTATCCTCCCTCCCACAGGACCCTTCTCCCTATCCACTGCTCTTATCCTCCCTCCCACAGGACCCTTCTCCCTATCCACTGCTCTTATCCTCCCCCCCACAGGACCCTTCTCCCTATCCACTGCTCTTATCCTCCCCCCACAGGACCCTTCCCCCTATCCACTGCTCTTATCCTCCCCCCACAGGACCCTTCTCCCTATCCACTGCTCTTATCCTCCCCCCACAGGACCCTTCTCCCTATCCACTGCTCTTATCCTCCCCCCACAGGACCCTTCTCCCTATCCACTGCTTCTTATCCTCCCCCTCTCCCCCCCACAGGACCCTTCTCCCTATCCACTGCTCTTATCCTCCCCCCACAGGACCCTTCTCCTATCCACTGCTCTTATCCTCCCCCCACAGGACCCTTCTCCCTATCCACTGCTCTTATCCTCCCCCCACAGGACCCTTCTCCCTATCCACTGCTCTTATCCTCCCCCACAGGACCCTTCTCCCTATCCACTGCTCTTATCCTCCCCCCACAGGACCCTTCTCCTTATCCACTGCTCTTATCCTCCCCCCACAGGACCCTTCTCCCTATCCACTGCTCTTATCCTCCCCCACAGGACCCTTCTCCCTATCCACTGCTCTTATCCTCCCCCCCCCCCCCCACAGGACCCTTCTCCCTATCCACTGCTCTTATCCTCCTCCACAGGACCCTTCTCCCTATCCACTGGTCTTATCCTCCCCCCACAGGACCCTTCTCCCTATCCACTGGTCTTATCCTCCCCCCACAGGACCCTTCTCCCTATCCACTGGTCTTATCCTCCCCCCACAGGACCCTTCTCCCTATCCACTGCTCTTATCCTCCCCCCACAGGACCCTTCTCCCTATCCACTGCTCTTATCCTCCCCCCACAGGACCCTTCTCCCTATCCACTGCTCATCTCCTCATGTATATAAGACCCCCCCCCCCATGTGTATTTAGGTCTCCTCATGTATATAAGACCCCCCATGTGTATATAGAGGTCTCCTCATGTATATAAGCCCCCCCCCCCATGTGTATATAGGTCTCCTCATGTATATAACCCCCCCCCATGTGTATATATAGGTCTCCTCATGTATATAAGCCCCCCCCCCCCCATGTGTATATAGAGGTCTCCTCATGTATATAAGCCCCCCCCCATGTGTATATATAGGTCTCCTCATGTATATAAGACCCCCCATGTATATATAGAGGTCTCCTCATGTATATAAGCCCCCCCCCATGTGTATATATAGGTCTCCTCATGTATATAAGACCCCCCATGTGTATATATAGGTCTCCTCATGTATATAAGACCCCCCATGTATATATAGAGGTCTCCTCATGTATATAAGCCCCCCCATGTGTATATATAGGTCTCCTCATGTATATAAGACCCCTCATGTGTATATATAGGTCTCCTCATGTATATAAGACCCCCCATGTGTATATAGAGGTCTCCTCATGTATATAAGCCCCCCCATGTGTATATATAGGTCTCCTCATGTATATAAGACCCCCCCATGTGTATATATAGGTCTCCTCATGTATATAAGACCCCCCCCCCATGTGTATATAGAGGTCTTCTCATGTATATAAGCCCCCCCCCATGTGTATATATAGGTCTCCTCATGTATATAAGACCCCCCCATGTGTATATATAGGTCTCCTCATGTATATAAGCCCCCCCCCCATGTGTATATATAGGTCTCCTCATGTATATAAGACCCCCCCCATGTGTATATATAGGTCTCCTCATGTATATAAGACCCCCCCCATGTGTATATATAGGTCTCCTCATGTATATAAGACCCCCCATGTGTATATATAGGTCTCCTCATGTATATAAGACCCCCATGTGTATATATAGGTCTCCTCATGTATATAATACCCCCCCATGTGTATATATAGGTCTCCTCATGTATATAAGACCCCCCCATGTGTATATATAGGTCTCCTCATGTATATAAGACCCCCCCCATGTGTATATATAGGTCTCCTCATGTATATTAGCCCCCCCCCCATGTGTATATATAGGTCTCCTCATGTATATAAGACCCCCCCCCCATGTGTATATATAGGTCTCCTCATGTATATAAGACCCCCCATGTGTATATATAGGTCTCCTCATGTATATAAGACCCCCCCCATGTGTATATATAGGTCTCCTCATGTATATAAGACCCACCATGTGTATATATAGGTCTCCTCATGTATATAAGACCCCCCCCATGTGTATATATAGGTCTCCTCATGTATATAAGACCCCTCCCCATGTGTATATATAGGTCTCCTCATGTATATAAGACCCCTCATGTGTATATATAGCTCTCCTCATGTATATAAGACCCTCCCCCATGTGTATATATAGGTCTCCTCATGTATATAAGACCCCCCCATGTGTATATATAGGTCTCCTCATGTATATAAGACCCCCCCCATGTGTATATATAGGTCTCCTCATGTATATAAGCCCCCCCCATGTGTATATAGGTCTCCTCATGTATATACAACCCCCCATGTGTATATATAGGTCTCCTCATGTATATAAGAACCCCTATGTGTATATATAGCTCTCCTCATGTATATAAGACCCCCCATGTGTATATATAGGTCTCCTCATGTATATAAGACCCCCCATGTGTATATATAGGTCTCCTCATGTATATAAGGACCCCCCCCATGTGTATATATAGGTCTCCTCATGTATATAAGACCCCCCATGTGTATATATAGGTCTCCTCATGTATATAAGACCCCCCCATGTGTATATAGGTCTCCTCATGTATATAAGACCCCCGCATGTGTATATATAGGTCTCCTCATGTATATAAGACCCCCCCATGTGTATATATAGGTCTCCTCATGTATATAAGACCCCCCATGTGTATATATAGGTCTCCTCATGTATATAAGCCCCCCCCCATGTGTATATAGGTCTCCTCATGTATATAAGACCCCTCCCCATGTGTATATATAGGTCTCCTCATGTATATAAGACCCCCCATGTGTATATATAGGTCTCCTCATGTATATAAGACCCCCCCATGTGTATATATAGGTCTCCTCATGTATATAAGACCCCCCTCATGTGTATATATAGGTCTCCTCATGTATATAAGACCCCCCCCATGTGTATATATAGCTCTCCTCATGTATATAAGACCCCCCCATGTGTATATATAGGTCTCCTCATGTATATAAGACCCCCCATGTGTATATATTGGTCTCCTCATGTATATAAGCCCCCCCATGTGTATATATAGGTCTCCTCATGTATATAAGACCCCCCCATGTGTATATATAGGTCTCCTCATGTATATAAGACCCCCCCCATGTGTATATAGGTCTCCTCATGTATATAAGCCCCCCCATGTGTATATATAGGTCTCCTCATGTATATAAGACCCCCCCATGTGTATATAGGTCTCCTCATGTATATAAGCCCCCCCATGTGTATATATAGGTCTCCTCATGTATATAAGACCCCCCCATGTGTATATAGAGGTCTCCTCATGTATATAAGCCCCCCCCATGTGTATATATAGGTCTGCTCATGTATATAAGACCCCCCATGTGTATATAGGTCTCCTCATGTATATCAGACCCCACATGTGTATATATATGCAATGCCCTGGCCCCTGGGGGCCACTTCCGCAGTGCTGGTGTTATGAGCGGGCAATGACCGGGCTAGCTGCAGGGGGTATACTTGTCACGGTATAGGCCTGAGGGCAGCACAGCTGTAGGGCCGGTCTGTGGAATCTGCGGGTGATGATGGGCATGCGATTCTTCGCTGCACTTAGTCAGGGCACCAGTTAGTGGACACCAATGCCAGGGTTCAGTAACAGCGGTTTTTATTATAGATGAGGTAACTAGTATCAACAGTTCTGTCCGGATGCAACCGGGTATATAGCAGGCTTTGACAAATAAGGCAGGAGTGGTGCTGCATAGGCTGTGAGAATACGTGCCGGATGATGGGAGTAGGAGTATGAGAGAAATAGCGTTGCTGGGTGGATTAGCTTGAGAATAATACTTGCTGTGAATCCTTGCAGCGATGAGGAGAGATAACGGAATGACACCCAGATGAGAGAGAAGACTCCGGACACTTGAGCAGGCAGATACAGCCGAAGACTTGAATATAGCAGAGCACTCGATCCACAACTCCTCTGAGGCAGGAGAGGGACGACACACATCCTCCTTGCTCAGCAGCAAGGGGAAGACTCCCTTGTCAGGAGGAAGTGGGAGGTCACATGGTTGCTCCTGGCCAGAGCTAGTCGGTCATTGGAGGAACCATGGTTACAGGTCACGTGATCAACAGCCTTGCATACCACTGTACAATGCAATAATACACAGGAATACATGAGAATACACATGAGAATGCACATTACTAGAGAATACTAGGGGAAAACCAGCAGCAGTTGCAGTGCAAACACTTACCAGAACAGGCATGGACACAGAAACAGAAATGGCCATAATAGGAGTAGTAGTCTGCATGTTCTGGGACACTGCATACCTCCCTAGCAAGTTTGAGCCGACCTCGGCGAATCTAGAAGGCAGCAAACATGAATAGACTGGACAATCAAACAACAGGAATGAATGATGAGAGTGAGTGTGATGAGGTGTGTATTTCCCACGCCCAAGGCACAGGTGAGAAGAGAGAGAGGATGAGAAACCCTAGTGGCAGGACTTCACCTAGGGGTGCCTAACGTACTCTGGCGACCAGGTAGCTAGTGCGTGAACCATCTGACGTGTAAGCCAAGACAACTTAACTGCTGGCGGGTGACCCTCCATTTTCCAGCCAGTTAGACAGTAGGTTTTCTGTTAAATGTGTTACCCTACTGGAGGAGAACGTGAAGACCTGTGTACTATCTTGGCGTGTTTGTGAAATGTCTTGGATACCTGGAAGAGAATAGAACAAAATAATAAAAGCAAGCATACATCTGGGCGCCCATGCATACGGGTCAATCATACAACACAATTACTCAATAGGCCAAACACACGAAAAGGTATCCAAGGTGCGATATGTATGGACCAGTGTGAATATTAGGTAAGACTATGTGTGATTACTACTGTGTTGGGACAAGACAGAGGTGAACAAATACCGGAACCAAAAGGAAGAGAAACACAAGGGACAACAAATACTGCGAGGTCTTGAGGAGAACTGGCTCACATGAATCTGAATGAAACCTGAGAGAAATCTTAATGAAAATCTGAGAAAAATCTGCATACGAACTGGCTCAACTAAATCTTTCCAGCTATAGATATAATAATAATACACAATAATGAGACTGGATGAGAAAATACACTCCTACATAAACTGGACTTTCTCTGAGGTATATATATATATACTGACTTCTCTTACTCAGAGGAGGAGCTATCTGTCTTAGACACTGGAAAATATACTGTTTTACAAAAGAGGCGCTCTACTCTGAGGCAATCTATGTAACCTTGTGCTTACTCAGAGGAGGAAATACAAAGACTCCGATAACACTGGAATACAATAGTACAATAAGTGCAATAATGAAATAAGTGCAATAATACCCTGTGTGGAACACACAATCACAGGAAAGTGCATTAGGAAGGAATGGGTTAAGTGTCTTTGTTAGGTAGAGTCTCTTTTAGGCAATTAGAACATCGTCCATGTAAAAGGCTCTGGGACCGGCACTAGAGAACCTTTTGTTAGTGTAAGTGTCCATCAGCTCATGGCTGGTTAGTACAGGGAACTTGGTCAGGAGGACCAGGCACGAACCTTGAACGTTGCATAGCAGGAACCTGAAACAATTAAACAGTTAGACAACAGAAACAGTTAAGGACTCATCTCTATAGCGGAGTGGAGGAATTCCTCTGGTAGAGCGCTCAGACCGTCTCAGCGGAGGATCCTCTTCAACAGTGATTGGTGCAGGTACAGGTCGAAGATCACCCCCAGCGTCTGGTTGTAGAGATGGAGTTGTTGGAGGCACAATTGGAAGTGGAGGGGCCACTGGAATGTGTACAGGGACCGCTGGATAGCCTATGGCCATGAGGAACGGTTTAACTTGGAACATTTCTTCCAGAGAGAGAGGTTTAGCTGGAGCTGCTGGGGGAGCCGGAGGTGTGGATGCACGGTCACGGTGCTGTAAGGCCCTGTAGGTCCTCCTTAGTGCAACGTTTTATCCTATTCCGGTGCACCGTCTGTGGGGCTAGCCCAGGTTTTTTGACTGCATACACATCCGTCTCTGGGTAAGGGATAGAAGAGATGACATAGGGCTCAGGCTCCCAAAGGCTTTCAAGTTTGTGAGAGCGATGATATTTCTTTAGCCAAACTTTATCTCCCACTTGTAGTGGTGTGGCATTCGCCCTTTGGTTGTAGGCATCCTCTTGACGCTGCTGAGCTTCCCCCATCCTCCGGTCAACAATTTCCCGGGCATCCTGGATTCTCCTCTGATGCTCCCGAACCCAGTCAGTTTCAGGTAGGGGGTTGAAGGTGTCAGGAGCTTGGACTCCAAGAGCACGGTCCTGAGGAAGTTGGCCTTGGCGGCCGAACATCAGGTAGAACGGGGAGTAGCCAGTGGAACAATGAGTGGTATTGTTATATATCTCCACCAGTTCATCCAACAAGTGGGGCCACTCTACTCTCTTCATCACTGAAGCCGTTCGGAGCATGTTGATAAAGACCTGGTTAACTTTTTCACACAGACCATTCCCTTGAGGGTGATAGGCCATGGTACGGAGCTTCTTACATTCGTGGTAGGCACACAGCTCCTGGAAAAGTTGCGACTCGAAGGCCGGACCCCGGTCCGTCAGCAGAGACTCTGGGCACCCATAGTGCTTTACATACTCCTTGTAAAAAGTAAGGGCGGTGGTCTTGGCGGTCAAGTCTCTGACAGGTACCACGACTACCCACTTGGAGTAATGGTCGACCATGGTGAGGGCGTAGGTATACCCGCATCTTGTAGGGGCCAGCTTCACATGGTCCAGGGCGACTAGCTGATTCGGCCGGTGGGAGGTGATTGAATGCAAAGGGGCCCTGACCTCTCTTCCCCCAGCTTTGGAGATATTACAGGCAGGGCACTCAGCACACCAGTTCTCGATGTCAGCCCCTCATCCCGATCCAGTAGAACCGCTGTCGGATAGTGGCCTCCGTCTTGTGTACCCCGAAATGACCGGACCGGTCATGGTAGGCATCTAGCACCATCTTAGCGTCTCGTCGGGGAATGAGGATCTGGTGGCACCTCTCCCCAGAGACCGGATCAAGAGAGTTCCGCAGGATCAGTCCCTTCTGTACAGGGCACCAAATGGCGACCAAAATGGTCGCCAATGCGACTGACATTTTGCAAATGGCCCCATTTGCGACTGGCCCCGGCGGCGCGCTGTCTCTTTAAGATGCGCGGCTGATGCGCGGCTGCCGGGGGTGTCCCGTCCTATCCCCGGCAGCGCGGCGCATCAGTGAGCTGCCTGGGGCCCTGACTTCCGGCACAGGAAGCGCACGTCAGAGACGCTTCCTGTGTCAGAAGTCACAGCCCCGGCGTACAGAGAGCTCACTGACGCGCCGCGCTGCCGGGGATAGGACGGGACACCCCCGGCAGCCGTGCATCAGCCGGGAACAGCGTCCGAAGAAGAAGAGGATCGCCGGGGGAGCGGGTTGTCAGGTGAGTTTGTGTGTTTGTTTTTTTTAAATATTGCTTAGCATAGAGGAAAGGGGGGGGGCATCTATAAGGGGGGGAGAGGGGGCCATCTATAAGGGGAGGGGGTATCTATAAGGGGGGGAGAAGAGGGGGCATCTATAATGGGGGGGGGAGAGGGGGCATCTATAATGGGGGGGGAGAGGGGGCATCTATAATGGGGGGGGAGAGGGGGCATCTATAAGGGGAGGGGGTATCTATAAGGGGGGAGAAGAGGGGGCATCTATAATGGGGGGGGAGAGGGGGCATCTATAAGGGGGGGGGAGAGGGGGCATCTATAATGGGGGGGGGGGGGTAGGGGGCAATCTATAATGGGGGGGAGGAGGGGGCATCTATAATGGGGGTAGAGGGGGTCATCTATAAGGGGAGGGGGCCATCTATAAGTGTAGGGCAAACTGGCTGCAGGACACTGGGAGATAGATATATGCAACAATTATTATTATTATCAGGGCCCCCTCAGGTGTCTGTATTGTAGGGGGTCACTTGCATTAGTCACTAGGTGAGAGATATATCTATCTATATACACATCTTGTGGGGGGTCACTATGGCTGCAGTCATAAGTCTAGCTCAGTATGTATAGACTGTTGCAAGCTTTTAAAGGGAACCTGTCTCCCCCGGTGACGGGGTGACAGGCTCCCAACCCCCGTTAGAACCCCCCTATACTCACCTCATCTTCACCCCGCTTCTGAAGATGGTCGGGTCACGGAGATCTCAGCCGCTGCAGCCTGACCGCGCACACTGAGAGATGAGTCCAACGCTCATAGAGAATGATGGAGCGCTGGACTCTCCCGTCATTCTCTATGAGCGTTGGACTCATCTCTCAGCGCACGCCGGGCTGCAGCGGCTGAGAATCTCCGGGACCCGACCATCTTCAGAAGCGGGGTGAAGATGAGGTGAGTATAGGGGTTTCTAACGGGGGGTTGGGAGCCTGTCACCCCGGTACGGGGGTCGACAGGTTCCCTTTAAGTTCAAGTTCAGAAGAGTAAGCCTCATTAAAAGGCTAGCCAAGTGAAGCTGAAGTACTGAGTCAGACTGTATATGGTTGTCAAGTTGCAAGTTTCCATGTTGAACGTTTTCAAACTAAGAAAAGAAAGGATCTAAAGGAGGAGGATGCTGCCGTGGCCTCCTGCACACAGTAAGTCCCATTTAACATAACATTAATTTTACATGGTTTAAAATGTTGGCGACCAAATATTCTATTTGGCGCCTAAATTTTTCAGGTTAGGAGCCAATGGCTCCCAGGTAAATTTTTTAGTCTGGAGCCCTGCTGTAGGAAGAGCCTCTTTCTTTGCCTCCAGAGTCGCCTTAGCTCGACATCTGGATAGGGCCTCTTTATCCGCATGGGGACCCGACCAGTAGAGAGGTAGTCATAGATCTCCCCCAGGACACGGGACTCTTCCTGGATGGTCTGCCACCTGGCCAAGTCTTGCGAGGCCCTAGGTGGAGGCGAAGGCGTTTCAGGCCTAGCTGCATCAATAGCACTCTGGGTAGCGAACCTTTGATAGAAGGGAGGCATTTCTACATCTTCCCAATCGCTGTCCTCTGGGGCCTCTTCGCCCTTGGGTAGTCGGGGACAGGAGGTCTGCATTGACGTTAGCCTTGCCACTGCGGGTACTTAATTTCAAACTGGAAATTGGCCAGTCGAGAAGCCCACCGCTGTTCCAGGGCGCCCAGCCGAGCAGTGTTGAGATGCGCCAACGGGTTGTTATCCGTATAGATGGTAACAGGGGTGGCAGCCAGGTAGTCCTTGAACTTTTCGGTGACAGCCCACACTAGGGCTAGTAACTCCAACTTGAAGGAGCTATAATTGTTGTCGTTCTTTTCAGTGCCCCGAAGACTCCAGCTGGCATAAGCTACAACTCTCTCTTGGCCATCTTGAACCTGGGACAGCACAGCTCCCAGGCCTTGGAAGCTGGCGTCCGTGTAGAGCCGGAAAGGAAGGTTATAGTCCGGGTAGGCCAGGATAGGAGGCGTAGTCAACAGGCGTTTCAGGGTTTGAAAGGCAACCTCCTGCCGTTCGGACCACTCGATGGGGAGTCGTCGGTTTGTAGCTTTCTCGAGGGCAACCCCGGAGTAACTCATTGAGGGGCTCGGCCACTTGGGCAAAAGTGGGGAATGAAGCGGCGGTAATAGCCGGCAAGTCCCAGAAAACTTCTCACCTCCTTGACGGTCTTAGGGGTATCCCAGTGTTCCACAGCCCGAGATCTTCTCTGGATCGGGTTGTATCCCCTCAGCACTCACAACATGCCCCAGATAGTTCACTTGGGTGTTTGAGAAGGTGGCACTTGGAAGGCTTGATTTTCAGGCCCTGTGATCGATTAGGACCTGGAACACTTCAGCCAGATGATGGACGTGATCTTCGTAGGTACGTGAATAGACAATCACTATCATCTAGGTAGAGCAGGACACTCTGAAAGTTGAGATGGCCGAGACACCTTTCCATCAACCGCTGGAAGGTAGCGGGGGCGTTGCACAGACCGAAGGGCATGCTGGTGAATTCAAAGAGCCCCATGGGGGTGGTGAAGGCCGTCTTCTCACGGTCTTCAGGTGCCATGGGCACCTGCCAGTACCCACTGGTGAGGTCCAAGGTGGAGAAGTAGGCGGCTGACCCCAAAGCAGCAATAGACTCTTCGATCCGGGGCAAAGGATAGGCATCCTTGTGGGTGATTGTGTTTATCTTCCTATAATCCACGCAGAACCGGATGTTACCGTCTTTCTTTTTCACAAGGGACAATAGGGGCAGCCCACGGACTCTAACTTTCTTGGATAACGTTAGAGTCTTTCATCTCCTTGAGGCAGTTTCTTGACCTGCTGATAGCTGGCAGGGGGATTGGCCGATGTTTCTCTTTGATAGGCAAATGGTCCCCAGTGTTGATCCGATGCTGGACCAGATTGGTCTTTCCGAATGGATGGGAGTGTTTGCTGAAGGCCTCGTGATACCTTTTGGCCACCTTGAGGATGCCGTGGAGGTATTCAAGTGGGTATTGGCATCGCCAATATGGAGCTCGTCCCACCAAGGGGCGAGGAGAGCCCTGTTTGAGTCCCTTTGAGTGCCACGGATGGATCTCTGATAGGCGATGGTTTCCTCACAGACGATGTCCTCAGGATCGAGTTGGTATAGCATGGCCACGGTGGTGAACTTGGGTAGGTCAGCTGGGGAGTCTCCAAGGTTCACCAGACGGACAGGGGACCTGACCATTGGAGACGGTCACCAGGCTTCTAGCGGCCCCTGACAAGAGGTTGCCCCTCAATTTCAATAGCATCCAGAAGGGCCACATAGTCAGCATTGTTAAGGCCCGGACGGACCCTGCACCAGATGAGGAACTCACTGTTAGCTGGGATGGTGATCGGACGAGCATCTCTAGTGCGGACCACGGCAGATTTTCTCCTCGAGGATTGGCAAACTTCCGCTGAGCGGTGAGCACTTTAATGGTCTTCTGGACGGCTTGCCTGTACTGAGGAGAAGCACAAGACATAGAGGCATTCAAGGCATCCAACACTTCAGTAAATACATGACGGATAATATTCATGCCTAATACCACGGTCCCACTATCTCCCTGAGGCCTCAGTAACAATGATACCCTGACGTGCTAGCTCTTGCTTCCCTATGCAGACAGTGGGTTCCCAGTAACCTAGTGCACAATAGGACGACCATTACTAGCAATAAGTTTCAGACGGTATTTCTCAACTGGACCTAGGGTTTCTCAGATCCAATGTTCTTCAAAACACATGCCTCGGGCTAGTGGTAACCTGGGAACCTGTATCTACCAGAGCCTCCAGGGGGACTCCGTCCACCCAGAGAGTCACATGCGGGCATTGTGAGAGGAACCTTGAGAACCACTGTGCTTCCTGCGGGCCTGGATCTCGACCTCCCGGGTGTTGGCCCTCGGACCCAGGGGTTTAGCCCGTTTAACTGATAGCACTGAGAGCGTAGTGTCCATGTCGCCTACAGTGGCGGCATTAGGGGCTCTTAGGGGATCTAAGTCTCTGTGGAGGAGGCCGATCGGGACTGCATACTCAGAGCAGGGGTCCTGTGGTGGTGGAGGTGTTGGATAGGCCCCTTGTTCGCCCCTTAGGGCTTGCAGAGAGAGTCAACCACTTGCGTAAGGAGAGCAGGGATCGCTGGTGAGCTAGCCGGGATAGACTGTGGGGCAGCTTGTATAGCGGAAACCGGCGGGAACCATAGTGGGCACTGGAGATGAGGTATAGATCCCAACGGGTCCGGGCAATCTGAACCTGGGAGTACAGCCGGCACAGGGATTGTCAATGCCAAACCACCCTCAGAGCCAGAGTCTGAAGTCCAGGAAGGCATTGTAGGGTTTTTGGCAGCTAGCATACGCAATTGGCTCTGGATGAGTCTAGAGTCCACCCCCTCTATGAAGCGGTCAGTGATAATACTCTCCACAGCCGAGGGGTCTATGGTATCAACCTGTCTCAGGGCCCTGGTAGGCAGATTGGGAGTGCTAGTGCATAGTCTCTGAGGGTTCTCACCTGGCCTTTGTCGTCGGTCATAAAACTTAAGGCGGACCTCCGTGGGTGACTGTACCTCAAATTCTTTACTCAGCCGGGCCAGGATCTGTTGTACATTAGCTTTCTACCGTAGCTGGCCATGACGCACATCCTCATGCAGCGGGGACCCTCCAGTTTTCCCTAGAGCAGCACGCACCTGCTGAGTGGGAGAGAGTGAGACAAGTTCAAGGGTTGCGGGAAATTTTTTCTTGAAATCAGCCAACGTGTGGGGTTCTCCTTTATAACTGGGAAGGTTGTTGGGCCCAATGAAGAACGGGGGTAAAAACGCTCGCGGTAGCCATAGCAACGGGAGCGTGGGTGGCGCCAGGGCCATCGCGGACTGCCAGACCCGTCAGAGTTCACTGTGGAGGACGCGTGACATGATGAGGGGGTTCTGGTCAAAAGAGGCATGGAAGAAGGCAGAGAGGCGAGGAGCGCTTGCTGGGAACAGCAGGCAACGATAGGCAGAGGTGTTGTCGGGGGCCGGGAAGGAATAGGCCGGAAGTCAGCACCAACACTCCGGTGGTCGGCACCATCTCCTGTCCTCCGGCAACAGAGGCTTGGATACTGAAGGGCCGGGGCGGAGCTGGGGCGGA
>NW_027209638.1:0-15016 GCF_027789765.1 Dendropsophus ebraccatus | reverse complement strand
CGGAATTGATATCTGAATTGAATTATCAAACAAATACATCGCTGACGTTCTGCGCCTCTTAATATAGCCTACAAGAAAGTACAATTCCACACTTCACATTATTTTCCTCTTCATTAGTACCACATCGTGGACTTCAAAGTGAAATAATGACAATTAGCAATTTCACGCTACTAGCATAACACTATCATTTTGTATCACAGAGTCAGCAAAAACTAGGCCCTAATAATTCAGCATGCTATTTTAACCAAAGGGCTGCTATCAGTATGGGTTTATGTGCCCTATACTAATCACTAAGTCAGATAATAGGCAAGGTTAATGGTTGCAGACAGTCGCAGGAAATATCTAAGATCTGATAAGAGAACCCCACATTATTGCTATTTTATGTGTGCATATACTGATCAAGAATAGGCCATCTGAGGCAATCAATGTTTAAGGCAGTTGTAATACATCTTCTGCCGTATTATATAAATTGGCTTTCATTGCCTATTCACAGTTTGGCTAATAAATGGCACAGACACTGGACACTGTGATAGTAAAGAAGTGCAGTCTTTGTATGCATGTCACTTCACTGCTAGATTTATGCTGCCATATTAAGAAGACTTTATCTGGTGTTCTTCAATTACCCCGCAGTTTTTCCACATAAAGTAAGAATCAAACACGTTGTCAAGCAGATTAGGAGCTGAATGCGCTCTGTAACTTCAGACAAAGTCACAGTGCATTGTTTTCATCCAGAGTACAGCCATTAGTTTTAATCAGAAAAAACAATCTGTGGTTGTGGTGGCCCAGGGCTCTTATCCACACCGTCCAGATGCTGAACAACAGCTCTATTGCTTCTTATTATTGACTGTATGTGGCTCGCATGTGATATCACATACCTTAGGCTTATGCTGATACACTGGTATACTGTATATGATATCCCACTGGAGTTCTCAGTATGATTTTGAACATATATCATTGTTGATATTTTAAAATATTTTTATTGGATCTTCAGTTCTTATCTTCCGTGCAAATAATTATAGTTATGTTTCCAGTAGCCATGATAGTGTTATATTCTGACAGATCTCATTGACCTTTAATAGATTTGTCAGGGATCAAGGGGTTTTTAATTTTTTTTTTTAAGGTTTATACAATAGGCAACATGCAATGTTCTAATTTTACATATGTAAGGGAGTGTTTGCTGTTCTGGTTTGCTGAACTATGTTTCAGCTGTGTTAAAGGGGTTATACAGCGCTACAAAACATGGCCACTTTTCCCCCCTCTCTTGTCTCCAGATTGGGTGGAGTTTCAAACTCAGTTCCATTGAAGTAAATGGAGCGTAATTGCAAACCACACCTGAACTGGAGACAAGAGAGGGGGGAAAGTGTCCATGTTTTTGCAGCGCTGGATAACCCCTTTAAAGGTGGCATCTCCAATCGTGAGAGCAGTTTTTTAAAAAATTACTGTATTACTATACTAATTTTTATCATTTAAACAAATTTTTAAATTGGCACCATAATTTGCCGCACATAACTATGCATTAGGAAACAGAGCATCCTGCTTTGTCTTCAGAGCTCCCGCCTCCATCACAAGACCAAGCACCATTTATTTCTATGTCACTGGGTCTCGTGCTGGAGGCAGGAGCAATGAAGATGGAGTATGAAGCTCCATTTCCTAATGCACAGTTATATGCAGCTGTAGCATGGAGGTCGAATGCTTGAAAACAGCGCCGGATGTACCACATCCAGCTGCACAGGGGCCAGGAAAGGGTGAGGGGCCTTCTGCCCACATAGTGACGCGGCACTTCATTGGGAATGTCCCCTTTAGGTGTCCCTAGAATCTGCGGCCGCTTCTAGGGATATCCAGCGTTGTGATGTTCAGCTTGAACACTAATGCAGGGTGAGGCGGGCTGAACAGAAGGAACAGAATAGAAACAGCAAAACCTGTCAGCATCCTCCTGTTCTATTCTTTGTCATAAACCATGACCGCAGCCTATAAGAAGGCGGGATGTGATCTCTCCACCAGGCAGAAATATATAGCACCTACTGAAGGATCCGTCCCTACAGCTCACAGGCTTTAGGCCAGAAGATGCAGAGACCTGCTCCATGCCTGGAATAGGTGAGTATGATGGTGTTTGTTTGTTTTTTATGTTGGTGCACAACAGAGGGGGAGGTCATCATTAATATGGGTGTGGGGCTCTATACAGCAGGGGGCATTATTAACATTCCTCTTTATTCTTTATATTAAGATTGATTCATGTTGATCTTGTCAAAGAGTCACTGAAAGTGATGAGCAAACCTGCTAAACGTTCCCGTACACTCAGCATTTGACTCCCGGGGCTGGAGAAGTTGGATGCAGCCCTAGGCTTCCTACCACACCTCCGCAATCACATCCGAGGGTACCCTTGCTAATATGATAGTGATGCAGCTTTCTATCAAGTATTAACTTTTCTACAAGTAAATGTAAGGCTACTCTTGGAAGTATCCCTAGTCTATCTGGAAGATAAGATTTATGTTTCCCGATTACAAAAAGGCCAAATTTTAGTTGGGGGGGGGAGGCGGTTATACATTATGTACTTTTGCTCCCAGTCCTGTGTCATTTCTTTTTGGTTATATAGAAAGACTAATGTTTACTTCATCAATATTTTATGCTAATGTTATTCAATTCAGGTTAATAAATGTGAAATATAATTGTACAATTGTTCCTGCAAGTTTGTCATGTGAATTAGTTGCATTTTGGATTTAGTTCAATTTGTAAGTAATTAACTGCTCACTCAGTGACAGCCATCATTTGCGTAGACAATGCCATTAAAACTATTTCGGGAAGGTAAGCATTTATCAACAGAATATATGTATGTGATTCACTTGAAAAATGAGGAATACAAAAGAATTAAGTGACTTACAATAATGCATTGATACAAGTGGACAAGTAAAACCAGCAAGAGTTTGAACAATACAGTGTTTGAAATTCATTCAACGTTATTTACAAAGATTAAAAAAAAGTTCAGGGTACAAATTGCTTTAGTTGTTAAATATCCAGTGGTCTTTTCCTTCATTTCATGATTTTATATCTCAGGCCATGAATTACATAGATTTATATTGAAACCCTAAGAAGGAAACTAGTTACTTTCTTCATTGCAGAATTAACATTTTAGCTACATATGTCAGTATTACTTCATAGTCATCTTATAGTCTATAAATTAGGTCATATCATGTATTACTCTCTAGAGGCACAGATGCAGTTAATCATTTCCCACTTAGTAAAAGACATGGAACGATTATTTAACTGCTACCGACATCGAGAAATACTCTGTCTTACTTTTTTTCTCTATGCATAGATGAGAGCAGACTCTATCCATAGATGGCCGATCCGATAGGACGGAGATAAGTGGATTACCCTCGCCAGTCGGTACAAGCGAATCGGAATGTTTAAGGGGTTAATGAGAGGCAGCTGTGGGATCACAGGTGCCTCTCATTATCCAGCTCCCAAGACACTGATTGGTGCGGGACCGCTCTCACTACAACGGTCCCGCACACATCAAACCCCAGGGTATGTGCAGTAGGAATGAATATCTGTGTATTACTGACGTGAAGAGGTTAATAGCCTTCAGAGGTAGAAAATACACCACTTACAACAATCCTCTGGTATCTATCCTTCAGACAACCACAAATCCACTGAACTATCCAGGGATTAAGTTACATTTTCCCTGATTTCTCTATCAGCTCTTTATGGGGAACTGTATCAAAGGCTTAGTTCAAGTCAAAATAGATCCACAGAACCACCTTCATCTAGAACTTTTGTGACATAGTCAAAGAAATCAACAAGATTAGTCTGACATGGTCTGCCCTCAGTAGAGCCATGCTTATTTGCACCCATCCCTGCTTTATTCTGGGTCTGCTGGAAGCTGAGTTGCATGCAGGGTCGGGTATGGGAGGGGGAACAGGAAGGATGAGGTGTTACAGCCCTCAGCACTTCAGGAGCTTGGAATAGCCTCTTTGGCCCTTTAAACAAAAGAATAAAAGTATTTTTATACATTATGGAAGCACAGACAGATATATGAAAGGTACTGTGTGTCTCCTTGATCTATGAGATATCTAACAGTGTGAGCAGTTCGAAACGTGCATTACAGATAAACAAACGTGTTGACAGATAAACTTTAAATAACACCTTTGTGGGGGTTGTTCATGTACAACCAATATTTTATGTGTACAAATGATGCACATGTTTAAAAGTTTGCACATTTATGCATTATTATGCTTAGCATTTTTTCCCAATGTTCTTATTTTCTTTATATGCCAAAAAAACCTGTTCCATTAAGACATATCACAAGCAACATACTTTTCAGTTTTCATCATCATTACAAAATGTTTAAATTTACTACTGTGAGACTAGTTTCAGTAATATGTTCCTGACTGTGATGTTCCTAACAATTTAACCCAGCGTCCAAATTGAGGTTATTCACTGTAGACATCTAATTATATTTGAATCACTATGTGCAGTTAGAGACAACAATGAATTGTGTTAGAGAAGAATCTAAGAGGATAAATAAAAAGACAGTACAAAGTGTGCCATAATTCACATAGCTCCTACACATAGATCCCTAAAGGAGTAATTCTCACCAGATAATAACATTATCTAAGAGTGTTCACCACTATATATCAATCAATATTCTAATATATTCTGCAAAGTAGGGCAAACTGTAACTTGATTAGTTCATATATATATATATTATATATATATATATATATATATATATATATTGGTACCTTGGATTAATTCGCTCCGGGGCCGTGCTTGTAATCCAAATCACTCTTAGACCAAAGCAAATTTTCCCATAAGAAATAATTAAAATACAAACAAATTGTTCCACACCCCAAAATAATGATTTTTTTTATTTTGAATAACAGGTAAAACAAACATTTAAAAGATGGATATGTCATATTATAAGTTACTGTAAAGTATAGCCAAGCAGCATGTGGAGTGTAATATATTGTGCATAAGAATGAAAAAACAGCAGCAGTTTGTAGGTACAGAATAGAACTGCAGATCCCCATAATGCAGTAGCGTAGTACAACAGGCTAGAATAGAGAAGCAGGGCTGCTGTGGTCTGTGTGGTCACATGACAGCAATGATGCAGGGGTGTGTGTTCAGCATGGACCAATCAGGAAGTGAGAATCACAGAGCTGTGCAGGAGGACAGAGACAGAAACTTTTTTATACAGCAGTGTGAATTGTGTAAATCTAAGTGCAGGCACATTATAGCAGCAGTGTGTATAGCTGAGTGTGAGTGCAGGCACTTTATAGCAGGAATGGAGAAGATGGGAAACACAAGGGCTGAAAGAGACAGCAGGAAGCATGACGGAAGAAGCAGGGCAGATGTGAGCACAGTATAACAGCACTCTCTGTCCTGAGAGAGAGGGGTTACAGTTATGAAGAGATTACCTCCACAGTCCTATCCCCTGATGTAAGCCCCAGTCTGAAGTGGATCTGCTATGATTTGGAAGGTGAGGGAGCCTTACTGGGTCAGAGTACAGTGCTGTAGACCCCGCTATGCAGACCATGCCCCTCCCCGACTTTCCCTCCCACCCAGTACAGGGGGCTCTTAAACCACTGTAAAGTCACTGTACCACCAGGCCCAGGCTGAAGCACTGGAGGTGGCCAACCCACCTTTAGTGGGAAGAAACTCCAGCCCCTCCATGATGTGACTCTATTAGAATCAATGGAACCCTATCATAGAGGGGCGGGGTTTCCTCCCACTAAGGGTGGGTCGGCCCGCCTCTAGTGCTTCAGCCTGGACCTGGTGGTACAGTCACTTTAAAGTAAGTTACAATTTTGAAAATCTGTGAGCTCTTCTTGCAAAATGCTCTCAATCCAAGTTACTTTTAAACCAAGGTACCACTATATATATATATATATATATATATATAGAT
This sequence comes from Dendropsophus ebraccatus, assembly GCF_027789765.1. Lineage (NCBI taxonomy): Eukaryota > Metazoa > Chordata > Amphibia > Anura > Hylidae > Dendropsophus > Dendropsophus ebraccatus. The sequence goes on along the minus strand of NW_027209638.1, from coordinate 9,111 downwards.
ATATATATATGTTATATATATTTAGCTGGATTCATTAAAGACTGCTAAAGAGAAAAAAAAACTGTTTTTAACTTCCTGTACTTATCAGCTGCTGTATATTCTGCAGGAACTGGTGTATTTTTTCCAGTCTGACACGGTGCTCTCTGCTGCTACCTCTGTCTGTGTCAAGAACTGTCCAGAGAAGTAGCAAATCAGCATATAAAACTTCTCTTGCTCTGGGCAGTTTCTGTCACAGTGAGAGGTGGCAGCAGAGAGTCCTGTGTCAGACTCGAAAGAAAACTTCACTTCCTGCAGGGCATATAGCAGCTGAAAAGTACTGGATGGCTTGTGTTTTTTTAACAGAAATCACTTACAAATCTGTATAACTTTTTGACACCAGTTGATTTTAAATCACACATGTGGTTCATGCTGCGTTTACAGCTTGTTTAGAGATATCTTAAATTAGAAAAGTAAAACAAACAGCTATCTTTTCCACAAACTGAGCATGGCAGCTTCAACTTTAAGCAAGGATGGGTTTACAAAATGCACTACTGTTTGTGTTATTGGCAATGAGCTGCCTAACTGAGCAGATTGGAAAAGTAAAGGTTAGTAATCAGAATGTACTGAATACGCAATGGATACATATCAGGTAAAGATGAGCGTATACTAAAATGCTTTAATGCTTGTTACTCAAGTTGAGTATTTTCCAATGCTCAATTGCTCAATTCAAGTAACAAACCCCATTAAAGTCAAAAGAAAAATTGAGTATTTTTTATGGGTCTTCTACTTGGCAAATGGGAGGGTGCAAACCTGGTGAAAACCTCATAAGTGATGAAAACACCATGGTAATGGAACTAGCATTCTCAGGTCCCTAAATTCAGTGGCGGATTAACTCTACCATAGGCCCCCGGGATGTTCACGAAGCCTGGGCCCCCCTACCCCACTGTAACTATATCTTTAGCATTCCTCCTCCATAGTGCAGACTGTACAGGACCTGTGGTGACATCATAGTTCTTTAATGTTACTGAATTGTCTCCTGGCTACAGGTTTGCTCTGATTTGTGCAAAATTGCATTAAACAAGCAGTGATTTTTTGGCAAATCGTGGCAGAACTGTAGCGAGGAGACAATACACCACTAAAAGTATACATCTGTTGGGTGGTCATGGGTCCCCCAGGATCTCAGGGCCCCAGGCTACCACCCAAAACAGACCTATTATAATCCGCTACTGTCTAAACTACACCACTTTTACAGACTGACAATATTGCGCACCCACGCAAGTCCAATTTAAAGTGGGGGGGGAGTTAGGAAACACTATATCTTGTACATTTAAAGGGGAACTATCAGCAGGTTAGACAAATCTAACCTGCTGATATGTCCATATCGCACAGATGACACCAAGGAGGAAGGTATGTCTGTTACCTTTGTCTTAGGCGCCATTTTGATGCAGTTAGTTGTGTTCTCCACGGACAGGTGAGAACATTAGGAGCCCTAGGGGGCCATTAGGCCAACCTAACGGCCCCCAATGCTCCTCTCGGTCTCCTGTGTAATAATAATGTTTTTAATAATAATGCTTTTATTGTATAGTGCACACAGATTCCGCAACACTTTACATAGTTTTGCCATTATTGCTAACGGTCCCCAATGCTCCTAACAGCCTCCTGTGTAATAGGGGCATTAGATTCGTCTAACCTGCTGATATATCACAGAAATGGAAATTAAAACACGTGCCATGACTTTGTTGTATCTATGAGTACAGTATAAGTATTTATGCACCCAGTTTATTTATCTGCACATAAGGGAAATACATGTAAGGGCCCAACTGTGATTTGGGTGTATGTTTCTGCATTTTCACTAATAACAATTACTCTACTCTTTATTTTTTTGGACTAAGAATGAATATCAGTAATTAATATAATCTGCCTTAACATGGAGCTTCCTTTCCACATTTATTGTGTTGTTTTCCTCTAGCATTGGCTCTCTTTGATACGAGACCGACAGGCTCTCTTCAGACTAACACAGCCTGCATCTCTTTGGCGTTAGCCCGTGGGGTATATATTTACATGGTGTATTTACATGTGTGCAATTCGTCCTATTATCTACTGGTACTGGTACCCTCCCATAGCTCGTCATCAGTATCTGGCCCAATCGTGGTGGGTAAGTGGGCGGGACTCTGGGGAATGTTACTTTGTGAAAACCACTCCAGTCTTTTTGGTGGCATATAAAAAGCTGCCATTTTGGAGGGGGGGTAGCTGCTGTTTTGACCCACCTTATAATTGTAGGTAAGAGCCTATTGGGACACTGTTAAAATTGTGTGTAAGAGCCTATTGGGACCCTACTTATAATTGTGGTTAAGAGCCCGTTGTGATCCTCTTAACATGTGGGTAAGAGCCTGTTGTGACCCTGTTAAAAACTGTGAGCAAGAGTCTGTTGTGACTCCATTAAAATTAAAATTAAAATGTGGCCTGTTGTGTAAGAGAGCCTGTTGTGTAAGAGACTGTTGTGACCCTGCTTATATTTTTGGCTAAAGCCTGTTGTGACCCTGCTAAAAACTGAGAGTAAGAACTTGTTGTGACCCACTTCTATTTGTGAGTAAGCACCTGTTGTGATCCCCTTATAATGGTGAGTAAGAGCAGTTCTGACCCTGTTACAAGTTGTGGGTAAGAGCCTGTTGTGACCCTGTTAAAATTGTGGGTAGTGCCTTATGTAACCTTCTTATAATTGTGGGTAAGAAAAAGTTCTGGCCCTGTGAAAGCTTGTGAGTAAAAGCCTGTTTTGACCTTGTTAAAAATTGTGGGTAAAAGCCTGTTGTGCCACCCCCCCTTACAGTTAGGTTATGGTTATGTAATTGTACGATTATGACCCTGTTGTTAATTGTAGTTAACCCTTTAAGAGCGGAGCCAATTTTTGTTTTTGCTTTCATTTTCCCCTCTTTCCGCTTGGGTTTAAAAAGCCATAGCACTTGCATTATCTCACCTACAGACCCACATGAATCCTTTTTTTGTGACACTAATTGTACTTTGCATTGACTGACTTCATTTTCCCAACTGCACAACCGGGAAAAAAATTGGGCAGTGAAATAAAAAAAGGGCATTTTTTTATTGGGGGGGGGGGGTTTGACACTGTTCACCCCATGGTAAAACTAACATGTTATTTATGTTCATTAAGTCAGTACGATCACAACGATATGTAACTTGCATAACTTCATTTTTTTGATGGCTTATAAAAAATTAAAAACTTACAAAATAAATAAAAGTTCTTCAAATTGCTCTATTCCCATCCGTATAATGCTTTTATCCTTCAGTCTGAGGCTATGTGAGGTGTCATTTTTTGCACCATGATCTGTTCTTTCTATCAGTACCTTGATTACATATATGCCACTTTTTGCTCACTTTTCATTACAATTTTTCTGGATTTGATGTGACTAAAATATCAGCAATTTTGTACTTTGGCGGGTTTTTTTCGCTTAACGCCATTTACCGTGCAAGATCGAATGATATAATTTAATAGTTCGGGCAATTACGCACACAGCGATACCAAATATGTAGTTTATTTATTTTTATCACTGCAGTGTACTTATAATACACTGATCCATTAGATCAGTGATAAATTGCTTAGGGCTGCTGGAGCCAGAAGCAATCTATTACTGAGCCGGGATCAGCCTCACCCAGATGCTGAGGCCCAAACGGGTAGGCAAAAGGGATTGAAGGGGCAATCCTAAAAGGACTTTTGGATAGTTGTGGATAAACAACCCTTTAAGAGCGGAGCCAATTTTTATTTTTGCTCTCATTTTCTCCTCTTTGTGTTTAAAAAGCCATAGCACTTGCATTATCTCACCTACAGACCCACATGAATCCTTTTTTTGTGACACTAATTGTACTTTGCATTGACTGACTTCATTTTTCCACCGGCACAACCGGAAAAAAATTGGGCAGTGAAAAAAAAAAAGGGCATTTTTTTATTGGGGGGGGGGTTTGACACTGTTCCCCATGGAAACTACTTTTATTATGTTTTTGGGTCATTAAGTCAGTAACGATCACACCATATGTACGTGCAGAACTTCATTCCATGTGTTTGATGGCTTAGAAAAATTAAAACTTACAAATAATAAAAGTTCTTCAAATTGCTCTATTCCTCCGTATAATGCGTTTTATCCTTCGTCTATGAGGCTAGGTGAGGTGTCTATTTGTGGCACCATGATCTGTTCTTTCTATCAGACAAGTACCTTGATTACCGATGGCCACTTTTTGGCTCACTTTTCATTACATTTTTCTGGATTTGATGTGACTAACATATCAGCAATTTTGTACTTTGGCAGTTTTTTGCGCTTACGCCAGTGACCGTGCAAGATCAGCAATGATATTTTATAGGTCGGCTCCTCGACCGGGCAATTACGCCCATAGCAGACAATATGTAGCTTATTTATTTATTTATTTTTATCACTGCAGTGTACTTTCGAATACACTGATCCAGTAGATCAGTGATAAATTGCGTAGGGCTGCTGGAGCCAGAGCAATCTATTACTGAGCCGGGACTCAGCCTCCCCAGATGCTGAGGCCCAGACGGGTAGGCAAAAGGGATTGAAGGATGCAATCCTAAAAGGACTTTTGGATAGTTTTGGGAGAGACAACCCCTTTAAGAGCGGAGCCCATTTTTGTTTTTTGCTTTCATTTTTCTCCTCTTTGTGTTAAAAGCCATAGCACTTGCATTATCTCACCTACAGACCCACATGAATCCTTTTTTGTGACACTAATTGTACTTTGCATTGACTGACTTCATTTTTCCAACTGCCAAACCGGGAAAAAAATTGGCATGAAATAAAAAAAGGGCATTTTTTTATTGGGGGGGGGAGGGGTTGACACGGCGAGAGTCAACACCCCAGGGTAAAACTAACATGTTATTTATGTTCATTAAGTCAGTACGACCTACGACTGTAACTTGCTACTCATTTTTGATGGCTTTATAAAAATTAAAAACTTACAAAATAATAAAAGTTCTTCAAATTGCTCTATTCCCATCCGTATAAGGCTTTTATCCTTCAGTCTATGAGGCTATGTGAGGTGTCATTTTTTGCACCATGATCTGTTCTTTCTATCAGTACCTGATTTACATATATGCCACGTTTTCTCACTTTTCATTACAATTTTTTCTGGATTTGATGTGACTAAAACAGCAATGTTGTACGTTGGCGGGTTTTGCACTTCCGCTTTTACCGTGCAAGATCAGGAATGATATATTTAATAGTTCGAGCCACGCGCATTACGCACACAGCGATACCAAATATGTAGTTTATTTATTTATTTATTTTAATCACTGCAGTGTACTTATAATACACTGATCATTAGATCAGTGATAAATTGCTTAGGGCTGCTGGAGCCAGAAGCATCTATTACTTGAGCCGGGATCATCCGCACCCAGAGGCTGAGCCCAACGGTAGCAAAGGGAGTGAAGGGGCAATCTAAAAGGACTTTTGGATAGTTGTGGATAGAACTGACTAAACTAGCTCTAGACCTGTATACTATTCCATATAACGTAATACTTTAGTATTAACTAATAGTATATTGCATGGAATTTCGTTTTTTTTTAAATTAGACCATTCAGACTATTAGCCCGATAAGGACTTTGGACAGTTGTGGAATATGATATGACTAGCTGTATCCAGTATACTATTCGGTCAAGATTGGTATATTGTGTGGAACTTTACTTGACAGTTACTAGTCCGTAACACAGCGGTGTTGGTGTGTTGGGTGAACCTAATTGCCTGCTTGATTAACCCCAATAAGCTACCAACTCTTCCCGGTGTCCAGCAGCTCTCCCTGCCACTAACACTCAAGAAACGGAGATGAGCATCTGGAGACCTATGCTATACAGACCCAGGTCACCTGTGCAGCCAGCCCATCACTGCTATGCCAGCCAGCCAATTGCCTGCATGGTAATAGCTGATCCCCCAAACATCGGGGAGGAGACTATCAATGTTATTCACAACACACCCGGTATTGGTTCAAGTATTGAGTACTTTCAGTAACGAGACTCGAGGCAATAGTGAGCTCAAACGGCAGTTAGGTCAGCTCTAATATCTAGTAGGTTAGATGATCGCGATGATATTTATGATGTTAATTTATGTACCAAAACCACAAAATCACATCATACAACCAACCCACACTTGCTTCAATCATTAAACATACAGCAGAAGACTCAAGGTTTTCAGGTCTTAACAGTGGTGATACACTATGGTCATCCAACTATTAGTTAATTCTTTTTTTTACATCATAAGGCTACATACATTTCTTTCCTTTAGCTATATGCTTTGAATTTAAAGATTTATTTCACTTGGCCCTATTAAAGAGAGGTGTCATTATATGTCTTTGCACAAAATTTACGTGCTTTGGTGTTATCGTAAGTTAGGCAGTTGGAGTATGAGTTTCTAAAAAAACAAACATAGTATCGGCATATACAGTATTGGCTCCTTAACAGTGAACACATTAATTCTGTATGCTCTGTCAAGAGTAAGAATGGAAAACAGAAATAATACCAGTGATACTGCCCCTTACTCTGGAGAACCATGAATGAGAAAAAAATCAGTTTGGACCATTGTTGAATAAATTTGGTCACATTTTGACTGTGCTACTTTTCAGATGCTCACTGCAAACCATTTATTTTGCAATAGACATTAATAGACAAAAATAGACTCAATAAAATGAGTGTTCCTATCATAAATGTAAGGTACACGAAAGGATATGCCATAGCATCTAGATGAAACAAAGGAGGGACAGTGCTACGTAAGCAATACAATAGTTTCAACAAACTATGGAGTCCCAGTTGTTGAGCTCTATTAACCCTATTATTTTACTATGGCATGTAGAATTAATGCGCATGGAAACTAGAAGGCACATACAGAAGAGAAGACATTGGACAATAGTTTTGATTGTGTAGCTCACTATTTTGAAACGGTGAGCATTGTGCCCAGCCTATTATACGGTCTTAGTGACCGAGCAATATGGAACTCTCTTCTCTCCCATTCATGGATTTATTCATCCACAAGTAATGGTAACATTCAGTTCATGAACAGCTTAAAATGTTTTTTTTTTATTTAGTTACCAAAACTTGGCATGTACTAATGGGTGAATAGAGACAATAAAAACTGTTTAGAGTGAAGATTGGTGTTTATAGTGTGTATTTATTTGTTGTATTTTTATTTGTATAGGTAATTGCTATTTTTCTTGATTAAATGGAACAGTTTTGTGTTTTTTTTACAAAGCATATTCACTCTATTTTTTTACATTGTGTATTTTTAACAGTGTTTTTATTACCATGTCAAAAACCATAGCTTTTGTTTTATGATTGTTTGTTTATTATGACTATTTTTATACAGAAAAAAAAATAAAAATTTGGTGTTCGAGATAAAAAAAACAAAAAGTTTAATAAATGTTGGTAGGTTAGTTTTTTCCGTTGTACATTAAACAGTAAAACTGATAGTTAATGTATGTTTAAAAAAGAAAGTATATATATGAAAATGAGGCAAAAATGTATGTAATTGTGTGCATTTGGGTCTTTTTTGTCTATTGACTTTCATTATTAAAGAAGAAGGATGAAAACAAATTGGTGTTGTTTTTGGTGTACACAAAAACATATTGACCATGTTTTTGTGTATGTTAAAAGTGACCATTATAAACAGATACAGAAACAGATTGCACAAGGCAGTGTGAACCCAGCCTTATCTCTGTTCTGAGGTCAATATGATTACAACAGTATCCAATTGTTATGGCATTTTAGTTTAATTTTTTACTTTAAACAATTTTAACAAAAAAAAATCTACATACTTTCAACTGTCCAATTCTGACCTGATATGTGGAATAAATCATTGTAAGAAAATAGCTTAGCAATTGTAAAACAGTTTTATATACATATCTCTTGTGTGTTTTGGTGTGCCTTTCAATTGCTGCAATCACTATAATACCACATTGGGTAGCTTCACACGTACCGTCCGCAGATTTCACGCTGCAAGTTTGCAGCGAAATCCACTGCGGATCCTGGTATTTAAAGTGAATGGGTCACAATAGCTTTGCAGAGGAATTTCATTCCGTTTCAGTATATGACCCTGCCCTTTAACCCCCCCCACCGCCGCAGGCCGGAGCACATTACCTGCTCGGCACCGCAGCTTTTGTAAGGCTCCCGGCTCCCCTCCTCCCCATCAGCCAATCGTGCTGCCGTGCATTGGTGGCTGATGAGGCGCCAGACGGGACCGCGAGCCTCACACAGCCGCGGCATTCGAGCAGGTAATGTATGCTCTGAGCCGGGCTGCGGGCGGCAGAATGTGGGGGGTTAAAGGGGTCGGGTCACCTTCAGCAGATGAAAATTCTGCTGCGGGTATGTGACCCATTCAACTTCACACTACCAGGACCACAGGGGATTTTCCTGCAAACTCGCAGTGTGAAATCCGCTTGGATCCGTTACATGTGAGCGAGACCCTTAAATTGTTGAAATGACCAACATTGGGTGATCACAGTTGTTGGTCATTAGCAGTTCCCTAATGCATTCATACACCCCTCAGCACATTTTCCAGTCCAGCACACACAAGAACGCCCTGGTTGTCTTTGTAGTTCCCCTTAAATAATAAGTCGTAAGATCATTGAGCTGATGATCAGCTACTGCTGGAACTCCCTTCAATCATTGATGCCACCATTACTAAATGTAGGCAATTTTTCACCAATCCCAGAAACACATTGAGGGAATTTATCAGAGTTTGGCACCAATTTTTTTAGTTCTATTTATGAACCTGTATTGTGACAGTGAATATTTTTCAGATGCACCTTTTTTTTAATCTGCCTGTTTTGTAGGAGTCACCCAAAAATTCGCGTAATCCAAATTTATAGTTCCTGACTTTTTAAAAAGTCACAAAAACGGATGCAGGCCTACGTCTGGTCGGTACCAGGTGAATGTGTTTTGCAACTTTTTTACTTAGAAGCATTTCCTAGGCGTGCGACTTTTCCATAAATCACACACATATATTACAACAAAATAAACTCCAACCCACATTAGAATAGTCACACACATTAGATTCCTTCGTAAATTTCCCCCCATTGTGTTCAGTGCTAAGTACACGTTCTCACATACTGTAAATAAATATCACCATA
>NW_027209637.1:0-15251 GCF_027789765.1 Dendropsophus ebraccatus | reverse complement strand
TGTGTGAAGGCAACCTTAGGATGGATCTTTTGAAATGCCACACCTCCGGAGAATGTAAGACTCTCTGATGCTGTACCCAGCAGCTATAAGGTGCTGGACCAGTTCCCATCCCATGGGAGGTGACTGGTTTCCTTTAAGCCATGGGTCTCCGAAAACTGCGGCTCCAGCTGTTGCAAAACTACTTTTCCATCATACCTGGACAGTCAAATCCAAAGCTTTAGCTGTCCAGGCATGATGGAGTTGTGGTTTCGCAACAGCTGGAGGGCCGCAGTTTGGAGACCCATGCTTTAAGCAATAGGTCAATTTATTTCCCAATTGCATGTAACTTAGCCTTGTTTCATCTTTTATCTTCATTGATTATGTTTTATAGAAGATCAAGGTTTACACATTACTGTAATCCTACAGACTACAAGTGTGGAAGTCTTACTCCACCTTATTTACCCCTTTTTAAGACAAGAATCTTTATCTCTCTTATGAAAATCCAAACTTTAGGTTATGAAAGTCAGATAAGAAATTAATATTTTCACACACTGTATTTCTATGATAAGTTGTTAAAACATTCAGCTTTATTTTCTCCTCATTTTTTGCATGCACAGTAGGTAACAAGATTATACCTTTATAAGACAAGTTTGCATGACAAGTGGAGGAGGTGCCAGAAAAGAACATTCAAACTGTTGCTTTGTCTAAAACTTTTTATGTCTAGTGATCCATAAAGTTTTTTTTCATCTATTTAAGTGTGGTTTTGTTAGCTACAATAAGACTGTACACTTTACCAAACAGTAAAAAAAAATCTTTTAGGCGCAAGAAATATTGCCAAGCCAGGGCCGTAGCTAGGGGGGGGCAAGGGGGGCAGCTGCCCTGGGCGCCGAGACCAGGGGGGGTGCTATCACAGGGAGCCAGAGAGAGAAGGAGACAGTGGATGAGGCAGCCTGGAAGCGTCTTGCCCTCTGTCAGGTGGTAAGGCAGGGGACGATTTTTACTTCATGAAAAGAGGTATTCCCATACTGTACTGTCTCCTGGCTGCTAATTAGCTATAATTTGCGCAAAATCGCTGAGTTTTTACCGCGATTTTGCGCAAATCAGGGCTAAACAGCAGCCAGGAAACAGTACAGTAAATGGTGAAGGACCTTGACATGTGACATGATGTCCCCGCAGGTCCTGTATGTACACTGCACTATGGAGGAGGAGGAGAAAGAAGATACAAGCGTGTGGAAAGGGGAGGACAATCAGGGGTGCATAGTCTGGGGAGGGGGACAGGGGGGGACAGGGTGACCAGTCTGGGATGGGGGAGACACATAAGATAGTTGGGGTCCAGTGTCTATTTAGGGGTCTGGTCTGGTTGTACATTATTCCATACTTAACCCCTTAATAACTGCCCTCTCCAAATTATATCACATTTATATAAACCTTACCTACTGTCTGCAGGGGTAGGGAACCCTGCTCTCCAGCTGTTGCAGAACTACAACTCCCATCATGTCTGGACAGCCAAAGTTTTAGCCTTGACTGTCTATGTATGATGGGAGTTGTAGTTTTGCAACAGCTGGAGACCCAAGGTTCCCTACACCGATCTATAAAGCACCTGTACCTGTCATTTTTCTCAATTATTTCTATTTTGAATTTGGTGATGGAAAACCTTACTGGAGGTGACGGAACCTTACTGGAGGTGGACAGAATACTTACTGGAGGTGACGGAACACCTTACTGGAAGGTGACGGAATACCTACTGGAGGTGACGGAATACCTACTGGAGGTGACGGAATACTACTGGAGGTGACGGAATACTTTACTGGAGGTGGACGTACCTTACGGAGGTGACACACCTTACTGGAGGTGATGGAAAACTGGACTGGAGGTGACAGTATACCTAGGAGGTGACGGAATACTTACTGGAGGTGATGAAATAACTACTGGAGGTGACGGAATACTTATGGAGGTAACAGATATCTAATGGAGGTGACCGAATACCTATGGACGTATTGCTGCTGCTGTTGTCTCCGCTGAGTGGAGTTGATGGAACCTGGGGAAATCCTAGGTTCTATAGAACTCGATCATTCATGAATCTGCCGCATTCGATTGCTGATGCGTTCCAGGTCCGTGGGGAAGGAGGAGACTGCCGGGTACCGCCTGAAATTCCGGGATTCATCCTAGGTAATAGCTGGGTACTCTCCTTCTTTCCCACGGACCGGGAAGACATCAGCAATCTAATGCGGCAGGTTTGTGAATGTTTGAGTTGTATAGAACCCAGGATTTCCCTAAGTTCAATCAACTTCTACTGCTGAGCGTACCTGTGCATTAGGAGATGGCACCATAGAATCACATTACACTGGGTGTCACACTGGAGATAGATCAGGAAGCTTCTCCTCCTAATTCACAGGTACAGACAGCAGGGAGCGGAGACAACTGCGCCTCCTCAGGTACAGACAGCAGGGAGCGGAGACAGCAGCGCCTCCTCAGGTACAGACAGCAGGGAGCTGAGACAGCAGCGCCTCCTCAGGTACAGAAAGCAGGGAGCGGAGACAACAGCGCCTCCTCAGGTACAGACAGCAGGGAGGGGAGACAGCAGCACCTCCTCAGGTACAGACAGCAGGGAGCGGAGACAACAGCGCCTCCTGGTACAGACAGCAGGGAGGGGAGACAACGGCGCCTCCTCAGGTACAGACAGCAGGGAGCGGAGACAACGGCGCCTCCGTTAAGGTACTTAGGGACCAAATTTTAAATGGGAACATTCCAGGTACACAGTAAATATGACATTGTGTATCCCATATTGTGAACCGAATGACCGAATCGCTCATCTAAACTATCGCTCACCTAAACTTCATTAAAAAAAAAAAATATATATATATATACATGGGCCCTCCTGTGCTTACTGCACATATGGGCGGGGGGGGGGGGGGCGCCAAATTGAATCTTTGCCCCGGGTGCAGGAGAGCCTAGCTAAACCTCTGGCCAAGCAAAGGCAAATAAATTTGCCAATGGGATAACAAATTACAGAGAACACAGTAGTCCTAAAAGCTAAACCTGTATTTAAAGAGAACCAATCACGGAAGATTTTTTTTTTTTTTATTCCTTAATTCTATTTAAATTACTTTTTTATTAATATTTGTAAATAGAATTAATGAATTTTCTGTCCGCGTTTTTAATTTATTCATGTCTCTCTTCACTGTCACGCGCCGGCTCTTTTCAAAAGAGCCGGCGCGTGACAGGAAGCTCCCGGCATGCACAGCGGCAGGAAGAGCTCCCATGAGCCCTTGCCCGCCGCTCTCTAAATACACAGTGATCTCGCGCTATACAGCGCGAGATCGGTGTATATCTGTCCTAATTAAACCTATTAGTTTTCTCATGAAGATACAGACTGCATTTGCAGTCTGTATCTTATACTTTACCTAATCCTATGTAGCAGTGTAGTGAGCCGGGCGCCATCTTGATGACTGGAACGCACCGCTGGAACGCAAAATGACGTCATCAAGATGGCGCCCGGCATTACTGCACCGCTACAAGGAGTAGGTAAAGTTTAAGATACAGACTGCAGAGGCAGTCTGTATCTTATAAGTAGACTTTATGGAGATACAGACTGCCTTTGCAGTCTGTATCTTTACTTTACCTACTCCTTTGTAGCGGTGCAGTAATGCTGGGCGCCATCTTGATGACGTCATTTGCGTTCCAGCGGTGCGTTCCAGTCATCAGATGGCACCCGGCTCACTACACTGCTACATAGGATTAGGTAAAGTATAAGATACAGACTGCCCAGGCAGTCTGTATCTTTATAAGTAGACTTTATGGAGATACAGACTGCCTTTGCAGTCTGTATCTTATATTTTACCTAATCCTGTATAGCGGTGCAGTATTCCGGGCACCGCCATCTTCATGACGTCAGTTGCGTTCCCTGCTGGAACGCACCGCTGGAACGCAAGTGACGTCATCAAGATGGCGGTGCCCAGCAATACTTACACCACTATACAGGATTGGGTACAGTATAAGATACAGACTGTAAATGCAGTCTGTATCTTCAGGAATAGACTTAGGGAGAGAGAAACTTTTATTATAGGGACAGGTAATTTTAGGTGATTGGTTCTCTTTAAACACAATGGGAAGGATTTACAGTACTAAGACCAGCGGTTTATACACCAGTCTTAAATGGGCTATCGAGGTCTTGAAAAAAGCACAGGTACCTTCTTGCAAAAACCGCACCACATCTGTCCTCAGGTTGTGTGTGGTATTTCAGTTCAGCTAATTTACTTCAACGAACTGAGCTGCCATACCACACCCGAACTGAAGACATACAAAGTGGCAAAACTCTACATCAACTGTGAGCAGGGCAGATTTTTGAGGCTTTCTGTAAGGGCAGAATGAGATGCACTTGGACCTATCAAGGGGTGTGCGCTTCTTGATAAGTCCAGGGGGACAGAACACAGGCAGGGTTTATGACCTGATTTAAAAAAAAAAAAATGTAAAAACATCTCTACTTGTTTAGAAGGTCAGTGCCATATTGTAATGGCTTCACTAAATATACAAAATATGACATCCTTAACAGTCCCCCTTTGAAGCCATTATCAAAAGCAGATCAAAGACTAACAATATGTCCCACTGTGTGTGTGTTTCAGAGGTCGTCCCCACTTTGGGCTCTTTTAATGGCTTTTACAAATGAAGTCAAATTCTAGTCTAAAATGAAATGTATGGAGGTGGTGTGGTGTCCCCACTAGGGTGTTACTGTTACATACACCCTTCGCAAAAGTCTGTACTTTTTGTGGTCTTATTAAGGTGAAAGTAGTATAAAGAGTTAGCCATTAGATGTCATTGTATAGTATATTAGTATGTAGAAGCCCAGCTGAAGGATCGCAAAGGGTTATTGTGTTTGTGTGTTACCAGAATCTGAAGACCAGTAGGATTTCTTCTTTCCTATTACCTCTGTTCCAGCTGTCACACTGCCGACGGCCTGGGATGAGACAGCCGGAGGTGAGAGTCACTTCTTAGGCATCAAGGATCCTGATCAAAACAGCGATCCATATTCAGAATTCTCCGTTTATGATGAGGACGAGTATGCGGCGGAAGCAGCCTTTGATGACACAGAGTATGTCGCCATCCCGACTCCACCACCATTCTACCGCACACCGGCCCCAGCTGAGCCGCTAGGCTGCAACCCTTCTGAAGTGGGACCGACTCCACTACCTCCGCAGCCGGAACAAGCTCTCAAGAGTAAGACTAAGTAAGAGTAAGTTCTTGGATGTGCTCAGAGACATTGGTCCGGCTAAGCAGCCACCCTTCTCTCGTCTAGCGAAAGAAAAAGAACAGGCTTTAGAGCAGTCATGTCAAACTCTGGCCCGCGGGCCAAATCTGGCCCGTGGGTGCCACAATTTTTGGCCCGCCAGGCAATTCAGAGTTTGAATTACATCTGGCCCTCCATGAATACTATATAGGAGACTATGGGGGAGGGCTGGCTACTATATGAGACTACTGGGGAGGGCTGGCTACTATATGAGACTACTGGGGAGGGCTGGCTACTATATGAGACTACTGGGGAGGGCTGGCTACTATATAAGACTATGGGGGAGGGCTGGCTACTATATAAGAGACTATGGGGGAGGGCTGGCTACTATATAAGAGACTATGAGAGAGGGCTGGCTTTTATATGAGACTACTGGGGAGGGCTGGCTACTATATGAGACTATTGGGGAGGGCTGGCTACTATATGAGACTATTGGGGAGGGCTGGCTACTATATAAGAGACTATGGGAGAGGGCTGGCTACTATATAAGAGACTATGGGGGAGGGCTGGCTACTATATGACACTACTGGCGAGGGATGGCTACTATATAAGAGACTATGGGAGAGGGCTGGCTACTACATGAGACAATGGGGGAAGGCTGGCTACTATATGACACTATTGGGGGCTGGCTACTATATGAGACTATGGGGGAGGGCTGGCTACTATAAAAGACTATTGGGGGTGGGCTGGTTCTATATAAGACTATTGGGGTGGGCTGGCTGCTATATGAGGACTATTGGGGAGGGCTGGCTACTATATGAGACTATGGGGGAGGGCTGGCTACTATATAAGAGACTATGGGGGAGGGCTGGCTACTATATAAGAGACTATGGGGGAGGGCTGGCTACTATATGAGATTATGGAGGAGGGCTGGCTACTATGAGACTATGGGGGAGGACTGGCTACTATATAAGAGACTATTGGGGAGGGCTGGTTCTATATAAGACTATTGCGGAGGGCTGGCTACTATATAAGAGACTATTGGGGAGGGCTGGTTCTATATAAGACTATTGGGAGGGCTGGCTACTATATAAGACTATGGGGAGGGCTGACTACTATATGGGACACTTGGGGGGCTGGCTACTATTTGGGCACTATTGGGAGGGCTGGCTTATATGTGGGACAATTTTGGTTAGGATGGCTACTACCTGGGGCAATATTGGGGGAGGTTGGCTATGACATGAGATAAGGTTTAATCATGTCATAGCAATTTATTATGTCTTTTATAATAGTGTACAATGCTGGGAGACAGACACCATTGATAGTAGGACTCTGACAATGCCAGGACTGCGGCATTCAGGCTTCAATAATTTTCAAGTTTGGCCCGCAACTTTGTCCAATTTTTTTTATTTTGGCCCACTGTGTATTTGAGTTTGACACCCCTGCTTTAGAGGTACCAGCACAGTCCTGGTCCAGTGACATAGCTACTAGGTCAGTGACATAGCTACTAGGTCAGCTACTAAGTCACTGCAGCAGAGCTGGAGAAGGAGCTTATCAGGCTCTATGACCAACCCCATCCTAGTGAGAAACCGCTAGAAAGATGGAGAGCTACTGTACTGTCATTCGACAAAGAAAAAGGATTTGTATAATGTATTTTTATAAGCCATGCTGTGCCTTAACAAACATAAAGTCTTTTTCTCAAGGTGTTACGCCGTGGACAGCTTTTTTCAAGTGGGGGAGTATGTAGTGTCCCACTAGGTGTGTTACTGTTACATACACCCTTTGCAAAAGCCTGTACTTTTTGAGGTCTTATTATGGTGAAAGTTGTATTAAGAGTTGGCCACTAGATGTCGCTGTATTGTATATTCGTATATAGAAGCTGCACAGCTGAAGGATCGCAAAGGGTTAATTGTGTTAGTGTGTTACCAGAATCTGTAGACCAGTAAGATTTCTGCTTTCTTCTTTCCTATCACCTCTCCTCTCTGTTCTCCTATTGCACTCTTTTCACCAAATCGCAGCGCACCCTACATGCTGTCGAGGAAGTTAGTCCCATGGGTGGGGGAGAAGCAAGAGTCTTCTGTTTGAGACAGTGGTGGAGGAAGGACGCAAGTTAGATAGCTCTCCACAGCGGTCCTGTCTGGGCCAGTACCCCGCATGGGTAGGACGCAAGACAGGACACTGTTACCAACCTTCTCACACGTACTTACACTAAGCACTATGCAGTGTTAAACCTCTCAGAAGAGGACTAGCCAAAAGATAACCTCAAACCACGCAGTGGACAAGGAGAAGTCACAGAACAGGACAGTATCAACTATAGAGCCAAAGAGCTAAGAACTGATCCGGGTGGAGCAAAGTTGCAGTAAGTCTATGAACTCCATCTTGCAAACCAGGTGTCAGCAGGGAACCCTTAGCATTCCGCTCAACCCAGGTAACAAGGTCTGGGACCTGTGTCACCCATTAGTACGGTTCGGCCAACGCTAGTGGGCATAAGGTGGTGTGAAGACTGAAAGCAAAGGTCAATACACGGGCACAGGTGTTATTCTTCTACAAGTATTCTATTTCATCTTCCAACATCCCGGCAGAGCACATTACTACATGGGTTGAGACTCTCACGGCATCCTCCTCTCTGCTCCTCTACCTCAACACAACTCTACCGACACAACTATCTCCTACACTGCACTTATCCTACAGATCTGGTTGCCTTATGTTTAAGTCTTTATCAGAACTTTGTCAAGTGTATATCAGAGATCTTCTGTATTACCTGCTGCACATTTACAAGTAGTAAACCAACTCAATGTTATTTCAAGAGTCTGCACAGCAGACACCAACACCAACTGCACAGCATACACACCGCAACCTTGGAACACTTCCTCTTTCTGTGGATGGTAGGTCCTACTATCCGGGAGCGTCATTAAACCACTCTGGACACCTGTGACTACATGATCTGTGAAACTACCCCAAGGGACCCGGTAACAACCTGGCAGGACACCAACCACAGGGGAAAAGGGTACACCCGACCTTACCCTCTAAAAGCAGGCGTGCCATTACACCTGTGTGCCCACCAGGCACTGGCGTCACGTGACAATCCATTAAGGTCTGGCTGTATCTCGGCAATCCACCACCAGAGTGGTGTCACACTACAACACCTAGCAAGTGACCGTCCGTCCCTCCGATGTAACATAATACCTCCGGGGGCACACCACAGTGGCTTCACTTCTTCTTTGGCCATTGGATTCAGACACTTGGATTCTTCTTAATCATCTCTCAGGAGCTGCAACTGTCAAAACCCTGCAGTACCCATTGCCTTGCACTGATTAGGCAGTTCCACACAGCCTTATACAGAGCAGAGTCACTTTCCTTCCATTAACTGTATATTCTGCTTGTGCATAAAGTTCCATTGAGCATCAGGGTGCTCTCAATCAAGCTTGATGTTTGACCAAGCACCTTGTGGTCAGTGGCGTAGCTACCATGAAGGCAGGGAAGGCGACTGCTATGGGGCCCCTGCAGGAAGGGGGCCCGAGGAAGCCTGCCCTGCCTTCATGCTAGGTACCAACCACTGTACCCCAGGGGTCCAGAGAGGAAGAGGGACCCCCACTGCATTGTTCAGCCCCCTCACTGTAGTGCCGGGTGAGCGGGCTGAACAGAGGAGCAGGACCTGCCAGGTCCTGCACGGCACAGGAGAGGAGTGAAGGACCTTTGGGTCCATGACCCAAAGGTCCTGAATACTTCTATGTGAAGATCAGCCCGGACTACAGGAGGAGGAAGGGGGAAGCCTGGGAGCTGTAAGTGCTGTGTGTGTGTGTCAGTGAGTGTACATACGTATCTGTGGGTATAATGTATATGCCAGTGGAGTGTATATATGTATCTGTGGTGTGAGATAGTGACAGGGATTGTGGTTGGGAATCGCTATATCTCCCGAGGTACCTGTCATATGTGAACACTAGGTTTCCAGGAAGTCCATACCTCATCCAGGGAAAGCTGGGTGAGATATGGAGGAATCCAGGAAAGTTAAAACCCATAGCAAACTACTTGCTATGGGACTGTTTTAGTTGCTGTAAAAGGGCCTGGATTTTTATGGAATGACAGGCAGGTTGGTAGTGGGGCCTGTCATTCCCTTTCTGGCCAGTTCCAGGTTTTCTATCTGGCCAAGTCAGCCAGGTGCTGGAGGCCACTGATCACAGGTCTCATAAGAGGATGCACAGAGTGTATAGAGCTGTGGCTGTGCATGGAGGTCTCTCCTGGCTGTGGAGAGGGTCCAGGCTGCTAAAGCTTCTGCTGGGACTTTGAGCCACACTGGTATTGTACCAACTGATGTTTTTTTATATTGGGTGACTGGTAGCAAGTCACCTGTATAGCTAGGATTTGCTGTGTTAGTTAGAGCTCAGACGAGCAGGATTTATTTTACTTTGTGCCTGTATGTAAGGCTGAATTTCTTTTGGTTTCAATAAACAAACAGGAGGCATCGCTGTTTTTATAAAAGTTTTTGTCCCTGTCTCTGACTGCCAATCCTGCTGTCTGCCCGGCTCTACAGAGCTAATCTCCCACAGTGGGTATATGTATATGCCAGTGTGTGTATATATGTATCAGTGTATATATTTATATGTCAGTATGTGTATGTATCTGTGGCTATATGTGTGTGTATGTCAGCAGTGTCTGTAGCACTGGTGTATATGTGTGTGTTTGTGTATGTCAGTAGTGTCTCAAGTGATTGACAGGTTTGCTCCCAAAGATGTTCTGCAGCAGCTTCTATTAATGCTGGGCTCTAATAAAAGAACCCACCATTAATATCTGCTGCATTTCTTTTATTTCTGGTTGAGTATTTCTTATTACACTGAGATGATTTCCCTGTGTACAGTCTACTCATGGTGTATACATCTGTACTAGTGTAATCACATTACAGCGTATATATGTGTGTATGTCAGTGGTGTATCTGTATATATGTTATTGGTGCCTCTGTGTGTGTATATGTGCATCATTGTCTGTGTTTGGCGAGGGGGGGGGGGGGGGGGGGGGTGGGGAGCGTACAGGATTCATGGGGGCCCCGTACAGTTTTGCTATGGGGCCCCATGAATCCTAGCTACGCCCCTGCTTGTGGTGCTCAGTTTAAAAAAAAATAGCTTGTTGAATGCTGATGAACAGGCTGCTGATCAGCATCAAACAATCTTTAGGCTGTGAAAATGCACAATGCATTGCATTTCTACTGCCTTTGCTCATGATGAGGGGGAGGAAGATAAATTATGCTTACCGTCTGGGCCCGGGTGCTGACATTGATAACCAACAGACTTTTTCAAAAAAAAAAAAAAAAAAAAAAAAAACAAAAAGCAAACAAGGATGTGAGGGTGCGTTCACACCTGCAGATCTGCAGCAGATTTTATGCTGTGTTCAGTTATTTAAATGAAATCTGCTGCAGAAAATCTGCTGGATTGACTGTCCCTGTGGGCAAGACTGACACTTTCTGGTTTTTTTTTTTTAAATCTACCAATTGCCAAATCAGGTTTATACACTAGAGAAATGTTCCATATAAAATTATAGCTCCCATAGGCCCAAACTTGCCCAGAAATTCATCAGATTAGAACTGTAGACTCTCTTAAATATTACACAACATAGCTCTTAAAGATACCCTTAATATCACAGACATTATAGCCCATATAAGAGTTCACAGTACAGTTACATCAGTGATGCACAGGGTCTTCCCTGATAGAAGTTGTTCTCTTTCCTGTAATGGATGGTTCAAGGATGATGAGGTGGATCCCCTGGATGACTGAGGAGTGCTGGCTTTGCTTCGCCTAGGGGTCCCAGGGGTTTTCGCCAGTGCCCGCTGCAAGGCCGGTTGGATTTCGCTTTGCAGAAAACTCCCAGGTCACTACCGTAGGGAAGGACCTTGGCAACCACCTACAGAAGAACTGGAGGAGTGCTGGAGTCCAGGGTGCTCTTCCTCTGTGGTAAGAAGGCAGGATTACAGCGTTAGGACATAGTTCAGACTGGAGCTGAGCTGTGAAACTAGCAAGGAATGGCAAGCCAAAACAACAGACAATCGCAAGAAATGGCAGGAAAGCCAGGGAGCACAGATTATGGTTGCTGATATAGCTGCAGGAGAGCATGCCAGAAGACTCCAGAGCCTGTGCTCTGAGCTTATAAAATACAGGTGGACAGGCACATGTCTGCCATTAGATGGCAGCAATCCTCCAGTAGGCCAGCTCAAGAGCAAGAGAAATGCCAGAAGAGCAAGCAGGCTCGAGAGAAAGGGAAATGATCACAGCACCGTGCGACCAAGAGCAGTAGGGGCTAACAAATAATATTTAATTTGTCCTTTTAGTATTCATCAGTAGGTCGTTGCCCCCTTAAGGGATATTGTTTCCCCAATGAAGTTGATCCCCCATATGTAATTTCTCCCAGGTAACCAGGTACCCCTGTAGAATATACCCTAGTGACCTAGCCATGTAACTCATGAAGATCTTAGTAAGTCATTTCTTTTACTGGAAGAAATGCGTAATATTTCAGAATATACCCTTTGCCACTGAAATCAAATTACATCTAATTTACATAGGCTTTGAAAGTTTACAGATAATTGTCACAATGAGAAGAATATGAGGTAATAAATGTAATAATCACACTAAGATTTCAGACTGGGATTTGCAAAATGCATTATACTATGGAAGTGCACAGCAACCAATTCAGTTAGCAAGAGAATTGGGAAACTAATATCTTGTGATCAAAACACTAGCATATGGACCTTGAATTATAGATTATCATTGATTATCATTTCATGACCTGCTTTCAGTAAAATCTATTATTATTATATATTTTCAGTCAGTTTGCCACAAGGGAAGTGCCATTTTCGAAGTAAATGTGCCAATATATTAGAAAATATGTAATTTAATCCTTTCAAAGTTAACCCTTTCATGGCCTGGAGGTCTTGATTCATCAATGCCCAGGTCGTTTTGGACATCAGTCTATGGGATTAAAAGATCCCATAAGCTGATGTCCTGTCTGCTCCCTCTCCCTGCCGCTGTTGCAATCTTGTGACGGAAGCAGGGGAGAGAGGGGAGGGGGCAGAGCGCACAAGCGCATGGGTGTGCATGGCACGCATCTGCCTTCTCTCCTCTCTCCCCCCCCCCCCCACCCCGGCAGCCTCCATTGTCAGGGAAACCAGAAGCCTGAGGCTTCAGTTTCCATGGTACCATCGGGCCTGCAGCTCACTTTGCAGGAGCCGATTGAACACCTAACAGAGAATTCTCCCTCTCTAGAGGGAGAATTCTTCTGTGGGAGCCCTATAGATGCTGCGGTCAGTGATAGCGGGACCCCACCACGGATGACTCAGATGCAGCTTTTGTGCCTGTGTTCTCCTCGATCGTAAATTAACATCGCTGCAGCATCAGGATAGTCTGCAGCGACTTAATTTACATGGCGTGAGGAGGTTTAAGTGATTCTGTGCAGCTGTAAACTGCTAACATTGTTAGGTAGCTGTTGGGGCAAGAAGACACATGGTACAACGATATGGACCTGCTGTGTACCACCAGGTTTGGCTTTGGCCCACACCGGAGTGGAGTCTAAGTGCTCTCTATCCACCTTCAGGATGAGAAGCTGTACTTCTGCTAGAGAGATCAGGTGGCTCCACAGTTGTGTCGGTAGAAGATGGTCCCCCATGATAGACAGTGCCGATGCAAAGCACCAGAGAACAGGCCAAGTAAAGAGTAGTCGGAAAGCCGGTTTGTCAATGAGAGAATCAGCACAACACCAGGGTTGAGACTGCCATCTCATTCAATCAGGTGAATGATCAGGCGCAGCAGCTTTCAAGGTAGGTCAGGCAATCCCAGTAGGCACGGGAAAGGCAATAGTACACACAAAAACTATCAGGAGACAAAAGGGCAGAAGGAAACTCTGCAGCGTGTCGCAGCAAGCTGGGCTCTGCAGTCGGAATTATAAAGCTCAATTATTACTCTTTTTTATAACAGAGCGGAGAGTGGCACACTGCAGCTCGCCTTCTCTCTGCTCATTCTCCCAGTCGATCTCTATGACATTTCAAAGTTTTTGTAACAACATGACAATTTAAATAGATGCAGGTGGAACAGGGTTGGAAGATAGAAATAGGGGAGACACGCTGGTCTTTTAACCCCTTAACGACCCTGTAAATGTACGCCCCTGCAGCCCGGGCCTTAACACAAATGGCATATATTTACACCGCAGAGTTTACACACACACACAGCGATCGGTTAATGATGGTGCTATAAATAATAGCAGGCCATCTTGGCTCTTTGGCACAGGGGGTGATTTACACCCCCCGTGCTGACGATCACTGTAATTGGCTGGTCAATTCAGACCAGCCAATTATAGCTGAATTCAGTGGCGATTGGTGCTGTCCAAGACAGCAACAGTCGTCATTATGCCCGTATGAAGGTGGCCACGGTGCACCCCTACGTTTGCGTGGCCCCCTGTTGATGCAGCGGAAATGTAAAAAATTTCAGGTGCTCCTGCTGCACATGGGCCTAAGTGTACACTTAGGCAGATTTAGACTGGAAGGGGCACCGAAATCCAACAACCAGAATGCCCCCCCCCCCCATCCTTGGCAGTTTAGGAACTGATTTGCCACTGCTGGATAAGTTTACCACCCGTATGGGGATACTTTTATACCAAACATCCTCTCTTCTGGTCCCTCGCTGCCGAGCTACTGTAGCTGTGGCACGATCTGAAAATATCAAAGCAGTAATTAGAGCCCTAATATTTGGCACCATGGAGAGAGCCCCAGCACTTCTGGATATGAAGGACCGTGTATGGTACCAGGGCAACATTTTCCAGGTGACGTCCCCCACACTGGAAAAACGGACGATCACAAAAGAAGTGCAGAGTGTGCCATAACAGGACCTCATTTCCAGAGTGACACCTGTCCTGATCACCCAGGCCTTGCATACAGGATTGCTTCAAGGTGTAACCACACGTCATGGAGTTCTACATTTTCTAAATTCTGTACCTATTCTATTTTAGGGGTCACGATGATCCAAGATTATCTTATTGTCCATTTGGAGTGGGAAGGAATTTTTTCCCTGTAATGAGGCTACTGTCGTCTGCCTCACAAGGTTTTTGCAGTCCTCTGGATCAACACAGGTTGATTTGATGGACACCTGTCATTTTCAACTGTAAACTAATAATTGGCATAATTCACAAATAAATAAAATTGTCCCTTTTTCCCCAACTACATAGACATGGCCCCCATTCCTATTAGAGGCTTGCCAAGTTGCATTTACAAAGCCCTGTGCTGCCAGGACAGTGGAAACCCCCCACAAGTGACCCCATTCGGGAAACTACACCCCATAAGGAAATCTAACAAGGGGGGCAGCGGAACCCTTGGTGACGGGCACATTTGGGCTGTGAAAATGAAAAAAAAAATGTATTTTTTATTTTCACAGCACATGTTCTACATTTGTGCCAATCTCCAGTGGGGTTCATATGCTCACTGCACCCCTTTTAGATTACATGAGGGGTGTAGTTTCAGAGTGGGTCACTTGTGGGGGGGGTTTCTACTGTCCTGGAGCACAGGGGCTTTGTAAATGCGACATGGCTTTCATCCTCCATTTCAGACTCTAAATGACGCAGCTCTGTCCTTGGTGGCTTGCCCTGTGCCCATATGGACATTATGTCCCCATGTGGGGTATTTTCATACTCAGGAAAATAACCCTACACGTTTTGCTTTTATTTATTTTTTTAAAACCCTTGTGGAAATGGAAAAAGTAAAGGCTAGACCAACTTTACATTTACACTAAATCATTGATCTTGTTCTTGATTTTTCATTTTCACAAGGGGTAAAAGATAAAAAAAAAAAAAAAACAAAATGTGTAGAGCAAATTCCCTGAGTACGGAATACCCAACATGTGGACTTAAGGCACCATGCGGCCACAAGACAAGCCTCCAGAGGGTAGAAGCGCCATTTGGCTTTTTGGAGGCTGGATTTGGCTGGAATGGATTTCAAGGGACATGTCGCATTTAAAAGGCCCTGTTGCTGCCAAAACAGTGGAACCCCCCCAAAAGTGACCCTATTCTGGAAACTACACCT